>NC_045706.1:67897421-67920294 GCF_009834535.1 Camelus ferus | reverse complement strand
TGCCTGGAGGGCACCTTCAGTTTCACTTGCCCAGCCCCCAAGGTGGAGAAAATCAAAGGCTAACTGAATAGAAGCCTCAAATAATGGAATGAGGCTGCAAAAGATTGCTGGCCTGGGAAATTGAAAAGTAAAAACCCATGAGGCTAACCAGAGTAAAAATAAAGTAAAAAGTACAGTGGTATAAAGAAAATGAAATCAAATAAACATATGCTGAGAAACAGTAAAAATGAGATGAAAGAGGTTGGGAGGAAGGGTAAGGAGGTCGAGTAGAGATGGACAGTTAATGTACAACAGAAGACCAAAGGCAGTGACTGAGGGAAAGCATGAAATAAGGAATGAATACATGTTTTTGTTGTTGTTGGATTGTCTTTTTTTTCTTTTGAAGAAAAACCCAGTGGGTTGAGAGAGGAAAATAGCAGTGGGATTTTCTGAGCTCAGATTCTGGCAGATGCGGGTTTTTTGGAGCCACTGGGTAGAGCCCAGCTTGGAACTGAAGATACAGGGCGTAGAGCTTGGCTCTTTCTAAGATGCTGACCCCTCCCTGGGGGAGGTTGATCCCAGTACTGGGGTTGGCTTCCCCCTTGTGTTCTCAGGGGCACTGGTCTTCTGTGCCAAAGCCTGCAGAGAATCCCCCAAGCTGGGTCTTGCTCTGTCTTGCAAGTGGTCACCTTCATGCAGGTCTGGGCTGAATTAGCTTAGAAATCCTGGGTCAGGGCTCTATGCTGGGGAGGGAGGGAGGGAGGAAGGCATTCTTTCCTGGTACAGTATCTTGTCTGGTTTGGAGGCTTGCTTAAAGGAGCAAATTTGGGGTGGGGATTGGGCAGTGGTGGTTCTACGTGCAACAGACCGTGCCCCAGGGAATATGCCAGGGCTGCAGGCTCCTGGGAAGGTCAGGATACCAGCTGGTGCTCCCTCAGTCCAGTTATTGGCTGAGATGAGAGACGAGACGACAGAGAAAGGAGAGGTCTGCTTTATGGGATGACAAAAGTTTAAGTGACGATGATTGTGGTTTCCTAGTGGGCCACCATGTTTTCTTTTTCTTGACATTTCATCTGCAGGTTTGGTGGCAAACTACAGGCTTGCAGTAGTGTTCCCGTTAAGATTCCTGATGGGCTCAGGGTATCACTTTGCACCTCCTTTCCCAAGTGGGAAATGGGAATACCATCTCCTAGTAAGATGTAGGTGCTGAGCACAGTGCCTACCTATGTGAATATTGAATACATTTAGCTAGAATTGGTATAACTAAAGATGTTTTTAGAAAAAAATGATCACCTGTGTTGGCTAAAGTCTGTTCAAATGAAGGATTTATTGACCCACTTTTAATTTCTATGAATACATCTTTGTTTAGTGAGGATCAAACAGAGGATTGAGTCCTGGGTCTGCCAGCATCTCACCTAGCATCTTGGGCAAGTTACTCCTCTGAGCCTCAGTTTTCCCCTCTGTGAAATGGGTTTATATCGTATGACCCAGAGATTGCTAATCTCTCTTCTCCAGCCAGGTTTAGAGTTGGGGTGAACTTGTTCATCAGGTTGAGTCGCTTCCCCAGGAGTCTGGTTTAGGGGAGCCAGCTTTTGCAGTCCTTGAGGTTATCAGCTCTTAAAGGAACTGGGCTGGCCAGGATCAATAAGTCTTAAAGATTTGATGAGCCTGCTAAAGCCCCAATAATAGCCAATGTCCTTGGAAACTGGTAATCCCAACTTCAGGTGGCAGACAGGATTCAAAGAGTCTTGCCTAGAGGTAGGGGGCATAGTGCCCCAGTCATCTCTGGGGCTGCTTCCCAGCTCTAGGAGAAATGGGACCTGTGCAGAGTGCCCCTCCTGGCTAGTGAATGGCCCCTCCAGGCCATTCCAGTCTAGCAGGGAAAACTGGCTTGGCTTGGGAGTGCAGGAGGATGAGCATTAGGAGCTGAGCATCTTGGGATGGGGAAGGACCCCACACTGTGGGAGATGGAGAGGAAGGGGATACTCTGGCCAAGAGCTTCCAGGGGAAAGCCAGCCTGAGTCATAGCCCTCAGGTCACAAACTAGAGGGACCTCATCATCCAAACTAGAAACTGACAGAAGTCTCAAAACTGTCTGTCTCCTCAAAACTTCTTAGTATTTGGAAGGGGGCCTTGAGATTGGTCTCACTGCAGTCATGCTACCTCTGCCTAGCATAGTATCAAGAAAGCCTTCTAACTGGGTTAGAATTATCACATGCCTACTTTACTGCCATACTGCAGGGGTCCAATTAAGTGTGTTTGCAGAATCCCCTACCCTGTGGCTCTTGTTCTCAAGTTTGAGCCCCTAGAGGGTGAATATACTACCATGCTTCCGAGGTGGAGACAGTCCCCATAGGAACCAAACTGTTATATAATAAAATCCATCCTTTATTTATCCTGTGTCTGCAGCTGTTCAGCCAGTACATGGTAGAATTTCCAGGGAATGAGAAGGGAGACATGGAGAGTTTGTAGAGCCTGAGTGGGGCATGTTGTACAATTCGAGGCCAAGATGGATTTCTTGAGGAAGTGCCTTTGTGTGAGCACCACACTCAGCTGGACAGCTCGGCCTCCTGCATACCGGGTCAATTTTCTGTTTCTGCCCATTGGCCCCTCATCCCGGAAGCCACCTTGCCAGTCCATGTGGCTCCCTACTGTTTCTCCAAACCAGCTTTTCCTCTCCCCTAGGCTGCCCCTGCCCAGCCGAGTCAGTCCCATCAGCCACTGCAAGGGCTGCCTCACTGCTCTCCAAGCCTGCACTGGCCCCTCTCCACGGCCTCCTCCCCCATCTTTCCAAGGTAAAATTTGCCAGTGACTTCTATGCCAGGCAGCACGGGGACACACACACACGGATACACACGGACAGACACACACACACACACACACACACACACACTTCATTTTCCTCTTGCTTTGGCTGGCTAACTAGCATTCAATGCCTGAGAGCCTCACTTCCTTCTCCTTTGGTAACCCTCACTCAGCCTTTAGAGCTGTCACCTCTTCCTGGCAGCCATCCTCTGGCTCTTCCTCCCAGGCTAGATCACAGCCCAGGACGTGCCTGTGCATATACATGGTACTTGGGGTCCTTGCCACATCTTTTAATAATCTGTTTAGCTGTCTGCCTCTCCTCTGAGTGGGGAGTTCTAGGAAAGCATCTCTGAATCTCTCATGCCCAGCACCTGATCCTGATCAAGGTAGAGGCCTTGGGGCCAGGCCAACGACAGGGCTAAGGGGTGCTCCTGGGCACCCAGGAGTGGACCCTGGTAGGAGGCTCTGCCAGGTGCTCCCAGATCAAACTTCCATGGAATCTTGGTCTGGGAACACTCAGCTGTCTCCTCCAAATCTTGGGTGTGCCATGTGGAGCCCAGTCTGTCTGAAACTTGGTGGGGGGTGGGGCGGTGGGGAATGGTGGCTACCCTTCAGGCTTGCCACCTCCTCCCAGGCTGGGGCCCAAATAGCTTACCTCTACATCTGATGGTGGTGCCTGGCCAGAAACATTCACCTAGTGGTGTAGACAGCCCCGCTCTCCACTGGCTCAGAGAAAGGAACTCTCAACCCCAGCTCACGTGTCAAAGGCTCCGTGCAGGGTTGGAGTCTGAGCAGGCCAGCCCCTTGGAAAGCTCCTCACCTCCAGGCGCTGAGGTGAGGGATGCGCTGGTTTCTGCCCATGAATTGGGCTTCAGAGTCTGAGCATCCTGCCTGACTCGCTGCTGAGCCCCAAGTTGTGGGGCAGGGGATGGGCACCTGCCAAGGTCCCAGGGGCCATCTAGGGTCCAGCCCATGGCCACAGCTCTCCTCCAGCAGTTTGGCCACCAGCGGGTCCCCTTGCATCATGGTGCCTGGCTCAGCGTCCCTCCCCATCTTTCTACTGGCTATCCTTGGCCTGGCTCCATGAGGGTCTCTGCCTAGGATGGGGGTCGTGGCGTGAGGCACTGAATGGCTGAGGTCAGTGGGCACCAGTGGGTTCTGGGAACCCCTGAGGGCAGTGCAAGTCCTACACTTCTTCGTTTTCACGTCTGGCGAACAGGGGGCGCAAGGCCCCGGGCCGCCAAGTCTCTGCCCACCGCAGCCCTGGTGGTTCCCCCCACCATCCTGGCCTCTGAGCATCCCCCAGGCTGGGAGTGAGGAGCACCTGGAGCCCTCTCCAAGCTGCGCGGGGCAAGGCTGAGACTCCACAGTCACCTGGAGTCAAGAGGATGGTGGAGGGGAGGGAGGCGGGCAGGGAGGGGAACAGGAGCGGACCAGAGGGTGGGTGGGTTGGCTTCCTCTGCAGTTTGCTCCTCGCAGGGGCCCAGACACACTGTGAGCCATGAGCCGCTGTGCGGGCCCGTCTGCCACAGCCACCACCAGATTCAGAGCAGAGGCCTGATGGCACTGGGCTGGGCTGGGGCAGGCAGGCCGGGGAAGATGCACCGGGCTCAGCTCCCCAGGACTGCACCCGGACCGGCGCCTCCCTGCTCCACGCTGCCCTCAGCCTCGCCCTGCCCTGGGCAGATGAGCCGCATGCCCAGGGGACATGGAAACACTGACACTGTGACTTCTCCGCTGGATATGCCAATGCTTGTCAGGGCAGGTCGACTCTTCCACCTCGGTAGGTGCGGTGGGCAGCGGGACAGAGGCTGAGCAGGGGGGCCCCAGCGGTGTGGGGGGCACATGGCGTGCAAACTTGGCTGTTCCCTGAGCTGAGGGGCTTGGGGGTGGTGCTCCCTAGAAGGGCCAGGCCGCGCCGCCCCACGGGGGAGATGTGCATGGGCAGCTCCTTGCTCCTGAGGGCTCCCGCTGCTCCCCGAGTTTCCAGTACCCGTGGGGCCTTGTGGCCTCTGTGGACACTTAGGGCCTAAGCTGTGGGGAGCCCCAGGCTAGAGGCATATCTAGACCCTTGCTGGGCCTCAGGCAGGGTAGCGCTAGCCTTTACTCTTGGGTGAGAGTAGCGGGAATCAGGGGGCAGAAAGGGCCCTGGTCTCACCAGGTTGGCAGGGCAGGATCAAAGAGGCCCAACCTGAACTGTGGGTGAACGTGGGTGGGTGGGTGTTGTCAGCGTGTGTGGCTGTGTATGTGCCTGGCACCATGTTGATGTCACTGTAAGAGAGCACTGGGGTGTGTGGGGCCATCCTAGCTTGTGTTGGTGTGTGCATGACTGTCTCTCAGCCTGTTAGAGTAGGCACAGTGTCTGCCTGTTTCCCTGGTATGTGTGTCTATGTATCTCTCATTGTGGGTGTGGGAGTGTGTGTGTATCTGATTGTGGCGATGACAGCCCAATTCTGGACAGTCCCAGAGTTTCCCAAGGCCTAGGTGTTGGGGGCTGGCAGGTGGTCTGGGGAACGAGAGCCAGGGGAGAAGCCTGGGCAGTGGTGTGTTGGGGGAGTGTGTGTGTGTAAGATGAGCAGGATGCGACCAATGGAGGGAGAACCAGGAGAGGAAAGATGAGACAGAGGAGAGGAGGAGGGGGCCTGTCGATGGGGAGTGTGTGGGAGCTGGTAGCAGCATAGGGAAATCCTAGAAAGTTGGGCAAGTTTAGGGGACTGATGGGTTGCTTTTGGGGAGCTCCTCGGCAGTAGCCTTTATAGAAGTTGGGAAAGACCAGAGAGCTGGGAGAAACTGGGGGTTGGGAGGTGTGAGAAGGCAGGAATGATGGGCCAGGCCAGGCAGGGGTGTGAGGGTTGGTGAGGGACTAGGCCTGGGCTTGGTGCGCTGCAATCCCCTAGGCAGAGACCCGGGCCAAGCCTGCTTCCCAGTGGTGAGTGGTGGTGTCCGTGGGGCTTGGGTCTTGAGGTCAGTGTTGCAGCTCTGGGTATAGCGTGGAAGGGGACCTCCCTCCTCCTTCCCAGCCCCCAGCCTGGGGATCATTGGCCCCAGCCCTGGGACTGTGATGACCCTCAGGCCTGGAGAGGAGGGAGGACTCCAGAGCTGTCCAGGCTGCAGAGCCAGGCTCTGGCGAGTCTGACTGATCTCAGGTGTAAGTGCACAGAGTTGGGCAAGGCAAGGATGCAAAGGTCCAGCTGGAGGCCACCCTGGAGGAGCTGTTCATGGTTTAAGAATGGCCCCTTCTGGGCTCAGCCTTCCTGTGTCAGGAGGCAAGGAGTCTAGGAACTTTGTCCAATACCCTCTTCCAGAGACCCCCAGTGTAATCGGAAGAAGAAAAAGCTGGGAGTGATGGAGAACAGGAGGCAGAGCCCAGGCAGCCAGGCTGGGACTGAGCTGCCTGTCATCAGTCACCAAAAGCCCCTGCATAAAGAAGCCCCTGGCACAGGAAAGCCACCGCGGACCTGCTTGCTCTGTTCTAGGCCAGCAGGGCAGAAGGAAGTCATCGATCCATTTTTGGGATAGGGGCCAGGGCCATTGGCCTGCGGGGAAATATTCTGGCTCCTGGGATGACATTCCTGTGACCATGTCAGGGCCTTTAGGTGCTGCCTGAGGTCATGCCGGCTTGGCTCAGTCCATTCTGTGAGGCATGGCTCATACATGAGGTGGCTTGGTTGTGAGAGACTTGTGTGACCTGGTGGCAGCATGTGCCATGTGCATGTGTAACTCACGTCAAGTGTGTTGGCCTATGGGGGCGGGTGTATTTCTGTGCTGGTGGACCAAGGAGAGCCTTAATCTCTCCTATCCGGCTGGAACTCCAGCCCAGAACTTCCACCACCTGGCAACCTGCAGTCCTGCGAGCACCTAAAGGCCAAAGGTGGAGGTGGGGTGGGGAAGGAGAGCCCCTCTCTAGGCCTGGTCGTGACCCCTCCTCTCCTCCAGGTGCCATGTTCCAGGAGAATGTGGCCAAGGACGACAGGGCATTTCCAGCTGGCCGCAGCAGACCTGAGCCTCAGCGATGACATCCTGCAGAGCTAGAAGATCACCTGCTCCGTCAAGGTCATCGAGGTCAACAACCCTTTTCAGGCCCTGCAGGAAGGTGAGTGGCTGGCCCCTGTGCCCAGGGCTAACAGGGGTGGGGCCTGCCAGGCGGCACAGCACTGGAGACCAGCGGGGTTGTTACCAGCTGGGCTGCGCAGGGACCCCAGTGCCCCTGGGCAGTCGCTGTGCTACACAAGGTGCGCGCTCCCTCCCTGGCCCACCAAAGCCATGGCACAGGGAGTGCTCTGCCCTGTGGGACTGGAGTGGAGAGCTTGTGAGCAGGTGAGCTCAGCTCCTTTTGGACCATGTCACAGGCATGTGAGGCTCGTTTCCAGCTCCGTGGGCCAGTGTGTGTGCCCAGCGCTGGTGGCACAGGTGTGTGTGGCTCAGGGCCCTCTTTTTGTTGTGTTTGTGGGTGGGTGTGTCTGTGCGCCGGGTGTCTGGGGTGGTGCCCCTCCCCTGACCTGGGTGGGCTGGTGTCTTCTTCGCTGCCTATGGAGGAGCCTCTGGCACCCAAGCCCGTGGTCTCCCCTCTCAGGAGCACAAGCCTGGAGGCACAGCATTTCACGGCCCCTGTGTGCTTTGGCCTGCCTTTCTCGGCTGCCCTTCTCTGGTTTTGGAGGAACCAAGCTCTCTTGCCTTCCCTGCCTGGGCCAGAGGTGGGCGCTGTTGGACCAGGGAAGGAATGGAGTTGGGCCAGGCCAGGCTTGGGGGTGGGGGGTGGGAAGAAGAGCAGGGAAGCAGGTTGATGTTGATCACGTGACTCACAGGGAGGCTGCCTGCAGCCACCTGCGTGGGCGGGGCTCTGGGAACCCTTGGCCGCCACTGCACTGAATTGCAGTCTTGCTGCAGCCTTAAGCTTCTGAGTGTGCGTCGTGGACAGAACCCAGCCAGCCTGGCCCGGCCCCTGAACTGCTGGCTGTGGAGCCCATAACTTGCTCTATTTGGTGGGCAGGGGTCAGGCAGAGCCAGTTTCAAATCCCAGCTCTGTGACTGATCTGCTGTGTGATCTTAAAAGGTCACTCACCCTGTCCAAGCCCCAGTTTCAGTGTCTGTGAAGTGGGGCTACCTCAGCGTTGTGGTGGTGGGTCTAGAGAGGTAATGTACACACAGCAGGAAGCAGGCTGTTGGCAAGCAGCCATCCCTGGGGAGCCCAGCAGCGGTGTGCTGAGCCCCGTGCTGTAGTTAAGGGTTTGAGCGGTGGCACATTGTACCCTAAGTAGGCCTTGATTCTCTTTATGTCCTGGCTACCATTCACTCTGTTCTCCTGTTCCCTGGACAAGAATACATGACACCCCTTGGTCTCTGGGCCCTGCCTGGTTCTACCAACCCCCAGGTCAGGGCAGAGACATGGACCCTGCTGGCTAGACACCGTCCTCCCCAGGCCCTTGGCTAGAGCTCTTGGCTCAGTCTGTCCCTGTGCCGGCCCTGACGCGGCCTGAGCCCCTGCAGGCTCGGCCCGGGCCTGGCCTGGCAGGCGGTCTCCGTGCTCTCTTTTCCGTACTCAGCCCTCCTGCTCGGTGCCAAGGCAGAGGCATTAGGCCTTGCCTTAGCTCTGCTCCTGGCCTGGGGCTGGGGGCTTTTTTCCATCCTTTTGTCTGAGTACCCAGAGGCCTAGGAGGAAGGGCGGGGCCACACTCTGGGCCCTCGTCTGGGTTCTGGGCCCGAAGCTCTGAGACCTGAACTTCGCACTGGGCTGTGCTCCTGGGGCGTGTCTCAGTGGTGCCCATCTTGGGAGGCCGGTGCCAGGAGCTGAGGGGCCCTGACTTGGTTCCACCCCAGGGTCCTGGCTGCCTTCCCTGTCATGGCTGCAGACATCAGGTGCTGCTCCGCCTCAGTCCTGGGTGGTTCCAGGGCACCTGCCCTCACTGGCCTCTTCCTCCTTCCCTCCCTCCCTCCCAGGCTCTTACTGAGGGGGTTGGCCTCCCACTGCCTCAGGGCCCACGCGTGTGGGGTGAGATCCCTGCAGCTCCAAGGGCCCTTACACTGGGATACAGTGGCCTGAGGCTCTCTCCACCCCACAGCCCTTTAGATGTTTAAAGACAGCCACTGTGCCCTCAGACTTTTTCAGGCTTCACATCCTGCAGCCTGAATAGTTCTCTTTCAGTTCTCTTTTGGAATTGTTCATTTTGTCCTTGCCCCTCTGAACACACAGCATCCCTGATATCTCTTGGTAGGGGACTTAATTTGCTGACCTCAGCTTTCCTGCCTCTAAGATGGGGACAGTGGTCCCTCCCTTAACAGGTTGTTTCCAGGACCAAATGAGGTAAGGACAGTGGAGAACTTAGCTGGTGCCTGGCACTAATCAGTAAAAGCCCCTGGATGGATAACAGGGCAGATGGACACGTGGGACCTCTGTTCTCTGAGACCCCCTCAAGCTCGGGGTCCCACGGCATGTGGGGTTTGTTGCATTTATAGCTGCCCCGTCCTGCCACCTCATGCCGGCCTTTCCCTCCTGGTCAGCTTCTGGATTTGAAGTCCTCTCCTGGCAAGAAATGATAGGAGCTGATGGCACAGCCTCTCCCGGGCAGGGGCCACTTCCACGGGGGATGCTGAGGCCCAGCACTAAGGCTACGGTCACACCGAGGGGGTTTCCCGTGCTCACCGTCTGGAGTGGGGAATAGTTTTGGGGGACCCACTTCTGGAAGGTGTTTCCCCTCCTGAGCTGTTCTGTCAGGGGCTCAGGGCCACTGGTCTGTCCGTCCCCTCTGAGATGTGCCTGTGGGGCTGGGAGTGGGTGGTGATGGAAGGGAGGTTACCCAGGGGAAGCAGATGCTCACCCTGGGCTCCGGGTGCTGGCCTTGGGGGCTGTGTGGGCTGATTGCTGTCTGGGTGTTGGGTGTGAGCAAGGAACTGGGTTTCTGGTCTTCTGTTTTTAACTGAAGTGTAGTTGATTTACGATGTTGTGTTGGTTTATTTTGTGCAGCATAGTGATTCAGTTATGCATGTATATTCTTTTTAGTTATAGGTTATTACAAGTTAGTGAGTACAGCTCCCTGCCTCTACAGCAGGACCTTGTTGTTTATCTGGTCTGTATGTAGTAGTTTGTGTCTGCTCATCCCACACTCCCAACAGTTCTGACTCAGTAAGTTATGGTTTGCTGGGCTTAATTACTTTAAAATTAATTTCATCTGGAGAAAGCAGGCAGTGGAGGAGAGAAAGAAATGGGACCCTCCTTAGGGCCATGAGGCTGGGCAGGGCTGATGAGATGGTTTCCAGCTGGGCCAAGGCCACTCTCTTGGAGAGCTCTGGCAGGCTTCCCATCCTGCTTGCTGAGTGTGGCAGGGACAGACAAGTGGGCTAAGAGTATGATCTGTGCTACAGGAGAGCGTAGCCAGCCCAGGGGCCCTGGGCGCACAGATGGGGTGCCTAATCTAGTTTGGGAGCAACCATGGGAGGCATTCTGGAAGAAGTGACTCCTGAACTGGGTCTTGAGGTGGGTATTCAGAGGCTTGATCAGACTAACGTTCAAGATGTTTGATGAGACCCTAGGTATTGATGTGCTGTTGCATCAAATGACAAAAAGTCAAGTTGTCTGTCTATTTTTGAGGTGTTAGCAGCAATGACGTTCAATGCTTAGATTGGTTAATCCATTTGGGGGTGAAGAAGGATGATATTTTAATTACATCATTTCTTCTTCACTTATCAGCTGGTTTAATTTTGTAAAGAGACACTTCCCTTCATCTACTGTTGGGTCACCCATTGAACCAGTTCATAGAGGAAAGGCAGGTTAGATGCTTCTTTGTTTTCATTCACTTATCCATTATCAAAACAATAAATTGCTACCCTGTCATCTTGCGAAGATGATGTATTTTAAAAACCAAAATGAAGTCAAGGATTAAAACCTATTTGACAGATTACAATGCACTGCAGTTATTGTATTTGCTGCTGTTCAACCTGTCTGATCTTGTCACCAGTTAGAACCCCTTCAGGTTAGATCTTAAGTCCTTTTGATGTGATCCTTGTAGTCTGAAAGCTTCCTTGACTTCTGGTTTGGCAAAATGTTTCAAGCTTATCTTGTATGTTTCCTGCCCAGGACTAGAATCAGTAATTTCTCCAAGAAACCTTAGTTTCTTTTAGTGGGAAATAATATTGAATACTAAATATTTGACACTGGTATCCCCCCTGCTTCTGGCTTGATTATTGTTTCTAGGTCTTTTCCCTAGGAAGTGCTAGATATTACATATTTGAGAAAATTCTCTGTTGTTTATACAGATGCATCCGATTCAAATTGAGAACTGTGAGATTTTTACTTAACGTATTCTGGGACATCTGTTTCTCCTTTCTTCCTCACTGGCAAATGTGATTCTCAAAGGCACAGGGAATAATTGAATTAGAATATCCAACTAGTCATTTGTTTCACCTCAATTGATGCACACCCAAGTTCAGATGAACAATATCCATAATACCGTGTAAGACTTCAATGAGAGAAATTGAAGACAACAGGAATAAATGAAAAGATATTCCATCCACATGGATTGAAAAAGTTAATATTGTTAAAATGTCCATATACCCAAAGTCTCCAGACGTACTGCAATCTTTAATATAATCCAATGGCATTCTTCACAGAAATAGGACAATCCTAAAAATTGTATGGAAACACAAGAGACACCCAATAGCAAAAGCAACCTTGAGAAGGAAGAACAAAGCTGGAGGCATCACATTCCCTCATGTCAAACTATTATTACAAAGCTATAGTGATCAAAACAGGATGGCATTGGCATAGACAAAAACCCACAAGTGAATGGAACCAAATACAGAGCTCAGGAAAAACCTATGCATGTATCATCAGTTACTTCAGTCAATTTACAACAAATGGCTAAGAATATACAATGGGGAAAGGATAATCTCTTCAGTAAATGCTGATGGGAATGCTGGACAGCCAGAAGCAAAAGAAGGAAACTGAGTCACCATCTCACACCATCCACAAAAATTAACTTAAAATGGATTAAAGCCTTAAATGTAAGATCTGAAAATATAAAACTTCTAGAAATAAAAAAGGCAGTCAGCTTCTTCATGTCAGCCTTGGTGATAATTTTTTTTTTTTTGATCTGCCTCCAGAGCAAAGGAAACAAAAGCAAAAATAAACAAGTCAGATCACATGAACTTCAAAAGCTGCACAACAAAGGAAACCATCAATAAATAAAAAAGTTCCCTCTGAATGGGAGGAAGTATTTGAAAATCATAACTGACATGTGGATAATATCTAAAACATGTGAGAAATAATATAAATCAATAGGAAACAAAAAATAAACAAGCTCTATGATTATAAAATGCATAGAAGATCTAAATAAATAATTTTTAAGGAAGATATACAGGTGGCTAATAGGTACAAGAACAGAAGCTCAGTGTCACTAATCATCAAGGAGGTGCTAATGAAAACCACAATGAGATATCACCTCACACTGAATACAATGGCTATTATCAACAACAACAAAAAAGGCTAAGACATTACAAATATTGGAGAGGATATTGAGAATAGGGAACCCTTGTGCACTATTGATGGGAATGTAAATGGGTGCAGTCACTATGGATACAGAATGGAGTTTTCTCAACAAATTCAAAACAGTACTACCATACAACACTGCTACCCACTTCTGGTATGTATCCAAAGAAAAGGAAAACACTAACTTTTTTTAAAAAATTGAAGTACAGTCAGCTACATTGTGTCAGTTGCTTGTGTACTGCTCAATATCATGGTCATGCATATAAGGAAAATACTTACTTGAAAAGATATATGTACCCAAATGCTCATTGCAGCATTATTTACAACGCTTAAGATGTAGAAACTACCCAAGTGTTCAATGACAGGTGAGTGGATAAAGAAATGGTGATACAGGTGTACAATGAAATAGTCAGCCAAATAAAAGAAAGAAATCTTGACATGTGATAATATGGAAGGACCTCAAGAGCATTATGCTCAATGAAATCACTCAGAGAAAGGCAAATACTGGAGGATTTCACTTATATGTGGAATTAAGAAAGAGATCCAAGCTCATAGATACAGAGAACAGATTGGTGGTTCCAGAGGCAGGAGGTGAGTGCGGAGAAATGGGTGAAGGTGAAGAGGAACTAACTCCCAATTTTAATACAAATGAGGCATGGAGATGTAAGAAGCAGCGTGGTGGCCATACTTAATAATATTATATGGCATATTTGAAACTTGCTAAGAGAGTTGACCTTCAAAATTCTCACCAGAAAAAAAAATTGTTTACGCGTGTATGGTGATGAAAGTTCATCTAGACTTCAAATAGGGAAGAACAAACCTGACTCCATGTTGATCTGTTTCTTGTATTTTAAGCTTTGTATTCTGTTGGTTTTGCTACAAAGTAATCACTAAAAGAATGTTGTCTCTAGCCTGAAATGTACAGAAGAGCCTATTCTCCAGGCTCTGACCCTGAAAGAACACCTTTCCATTCATATAGAAATAAAAAGTTGCAAAACACAGAAGAACATTGGTCTTGTGGAGATTTATAGGAACACTGTGACCAGATCAACAGCAGCAAAGAAAGGATTCAGGTTCCAGGAGGTTTGCACCAACCAACCACAACCCCTCCCCTTTTAGTATAAAAGAAACCTGAATTTGAGCTCGGGTAAGAAGGTTTTTGGGGACACCAGTCTGCTATTATCTCCATCTGCTGGCTTTCTGAATAAAGTCACTATTCCTTGTCCCAGCAACTCCTCTCTTGGTTTATTGGCCTGTTAAGTAGCAAACAGTAACAGCTTGGACTCATCAACTGACTTGGGGTGACTATTTCACAATATGTACAAGTATGGAATGATTATGTTACTCATTTGAAACTGACCTAATGTGTGCCAACCATACCTCAAAAAGAAAAAAAAGCTACAGTATCCTAAGATAAATATAATATAGATGTAGCTGTGACTTCTGAAAAGTTAAAACTTTAGTTGCATCACATGTCAGTTCTCTCCTCCCCCTTCCCTCTCTTTTGTTTGTACCATTTCTACATTCTCAGAACATAAAGCCATTAGGAGACAGGCTGGGACCTGGGACCCTTTACCTGAGTGCACATGTTGATTTTGTGGTAGAAGAGCCCAGTGACACCATGTCTGCTACGGGGCCAGGTACTGTCTGACCTCTGTCTCAGATGTGTGTTTCTGTATTTCAATTATTCTTTATGATTTTCTTTTTTAAAATGAGGTAATTTTATAAGGCACCACACTAGGGTGGAAATGGTTGACCCTTTTTCTCATTTCTCTAGTTTCCTACAAAAGCTCTATATAATGCCAGACTTTGGAACCATCCAGACTCAGAAGAACTACCTGGGCCACTGGTAGTAAACCTTAGAGTGCCACAGTAAATGAAATATACTTTATAATTTCATGTTTGTGTAATTAATTATAAATTAATTAGTTGCTATCTTCATTCATAATTTGAAAGTCTCTGGCTTTTCTAATAGTTTGTGACTTCCTCACTGACATTTAGTGGCTTAATTTTATTTATTAGAAAATTAAAGATTGTGGACAGAATAACAGAAATTCTGGAATTACTAGGTTATAAATGAAAGCCTCTAAAATATTAGACTGCTTTACTCCTGACCCACACTTTGTGGAAATGCAGTATTGTGTATTTCATGTTTGTATTAACAGCTATGTTATAAATTACATTAATCTTAAAGTTGCTTTCTGTGATTAGATCTCTTCTAAATCAAATTAATACTAAGATTTTTGTTGATTAGATTTTTTTTACATTTCTAAATACGTAATTTATATTCAGTTTCAAATAGGTCAGGCAGACTTAATGTAAAGTTTCTTTCAAAGGAAAGACACTTTGGGAAGAAAGTCAGGTCTTTTCAGCTTTGCTTAATTAAAGCGTTTCTTTTGTTAGACTAAAGCTTACTTATTGCAGCAGGAACCAGCTTGCCCTTTATTGGGAGCGTGGCTATGTGTGTGTGTGTGTGTTTTTTTTAAAGAAATACAATAAAAATGAAAAATAGAAATGAAAGGAAAATAAAGGAAAAGAAAAAGTAGGCTGGTTTATAAATAAGACTCTGAGTGCTCTGTGCTCCCTCTAGTGGTGGTCCTAAATCATTATTTGTGTATAATGCTGTCATGGTGGCCGCATGACGGGTATCCAAGCTGCTAACGCTGCAGTGTAAAGTTTAAAAGTGGTGAATCTGAAGCCCTAAAAGTAACAAAGGATTTTTATTCAGAATAGATAAGAAAATATAGAGAACAATATGAACAAGATAAGAAACTTTGCTGGAAAAGAAGGAAGGAATATTTGACAGGGGGGCTCACAGTAGAAGAAATACAGTTAACTGATACATAAAAACAGGCTCATTTTCAAAACAGAAAAATACCAAGCATAGCAGTAAGATACCAATTTTTACCATTAGGCAAAAATTTAGACACACCCACACTCTCTTCATGCAATGGTGCTTGTTACAACTTTTGTGGTAAATTAATTCAACATATTGATCTATAGTTGAAATACATGTACCCTTTGGTTTATCCGCCTCACCCTTGAGCCTCTATATGGTAGAAATAACAGTACTGGTATGTATTTTATTAAACTAGCAAATGATCGACTCCTGGAAATAATGGATTTTCTCTGAAATAAGCCAGTAGTTAAAAAAAAAATTTCCGCTGGAATTTGACACAACATTGTAAAATGATTATAAATCAATAAAAAATGTTTAAAAAAATTTCTTCAGTTTAAGACTTTCCTGATACCAATTTAAGTAAGTTTAGGTTAACAGAAAAAGGCATTTAGTGTGTTATAAACTACTATGGGGTTTTAGCTTAGTGGTAGAGCACATGCTTAGTATGCATGAGGCTCAATCCTCAGTACCTCCATTGAGAAAGAAATTAAAAGTAAATAAACAAACAAACCTAATTACACAACCCCCCAAAATACTATGGGCTGGTTGCATACAGTATTTTTTTTTAAAAAAAATCTCTACAGTTGTTGCTTCAGAGTTCTTGTTGTGCATCAATATTCATTAACGGTGCTTCTGATTTTCAGACTGGACATTTAGCTATGGACACATTACTGTCCCCTACTTCTAAATGAGCAGGAGACTTGTTAAAGAAGAACTCTGGCTCTTGGGTGGTCTGGGTCATATTGTAAAGCTATGATATATATATACATAAAACATTTTAATATATTATTTAAAGCCTGAAGAAAATTCACAAACTTTAAAGAATAATTGCAGCAGTTTGAAAAGATCTGTTCTCTTTAGTAGTGTCTTGAAAATCTTTTAAAGATAAAGCCATTAACACTTTGATATGGGGGAGTTATAGAGATTAAAAAATTAATTACAATCTCATATTTTAACACTGCACAGAATAAAACTTAGAATAAATAGTATTCAGAGAAGTTCTAGCATATTCATAGCATGTGTACAGATGGCTTTTATATGTTAGATAAGGGGATAAGTATTGAAGTGATGAGACATGCTAATGTATATTCATTTCTTTTCTCCTAGTGAAAGATGTGTGGATCATTTAAGTAGAGATGAAGATGAACAGAAACTAGTGGCCTCATTATGGGGAGCAGAGAGATGTTTATGAGTTTAGGAAAGTGTAAGTATGAACAAATAATGGGAGAAATTATTTAATCTTAGATATGACTCTGTGTGTGAGACTGTCATAGTTTTATATTAAGCATCCCTAGAGTTTTACTTTTGCTAATCCAAGTTGAAATTGTAACGCATTCTTGAGCAACCAAAGTTAAAGAACATGTTAAATGAGCAGTGTAGTTTTTTTAAGTTTGTTGCGCCGTATGAAATCATGCGTGTCGTTTGTTCATATTGCCAAACATTATAGTTCTTTCCTTAATGTGGAATCCTGCTTAAATACATTAACTTGTTTGTAGAAAATAATAGTTAAATGCAGTCAAGTTTTTGTTATATTTTTTAATTAATACGAATTTTCTTGATGTAACTACTTAGTCGCATTGTTATAATCACAGTTTATAATATTTGGCTTTGAAGAGTACTTCTGAACTGTATGCCATAAGTATATTTGTTTTTTGACTTTTCTGAATGACGTAACTAAGTTCAGAGTAGACTAGAATTTATGCTGCCAGTGAATTTCAAGACATATAGACTGTGTGTTGGCCAGATTGGATTAGCAGGGGATTTTTTTGAAACACCTATGGGAAAATGACCTATTGTGAATGAAAAGTTTCTGGCATAGATGAAATGGAAATTATTTCTTGGCTTTTCTAGAGTACTTCAAGTACAGTTGATAAACATAATTTTTAAAAATGCTAGATGAATCTACTTTAAGAACTTTAAATATTAGCTTGTTTATTAAATTAGTGATTGTTCTTTTCTGAATAGATAAACAAGATTATACTGTATAGCACAGGGAAATATACACAAAATGTTATGGTAGCTCACAGAGAAAAAAATGTGACAATGAGTGTGTATATGTCCATGTATGACTGAAAAATTGTGCTGAACACTGGAATTTGACACAACATTGTAAAATGACTATAAATCAATAAAAGGTGTTAAAAAATAAAAAAAATAAAATGCTTGGTAATTCATTGCTGGGAATGTATAGTACAGAATATATTAATTATGAACAAGCAATTATAACAGTGATGTTTTAATTTTGTATTAAAGCAATAGCTCTATTATTTTCAATTTAGAACACGGGGGTTGCTATTCCCTTAGATGACAAAGGCTGACAATCCTTCTTCATCTTTATGTCTTTTAGAGCATTGCATGTTGTGCGTGAATTAATGAATGAATGTTATGGATTGCCATGAAATTTCAAAATTTTCTTTTAGGTAACAGTGCATAATCCAGAGAATCAAAGCTACTTGATAGCGTATAAAGATTCCCAACTCATTGTTTCATCAGCTAAGTAAGTTTTTCTGAAATGTCATGCTTTCTTTGTTTTTTCCTTTCAAACTGATATGCAGTGTTGTGTTTTTAGTGTACAGCATTGTGATTCAGTTATAGATAGATATCAATAGATAGACAGATTGTTTTTCATTATAGGTTATTACAAGCTAGTGAATGTAGTTCCCTGTGCTGTACAGTAGGACCTTGTTGTTTATTGATTTTGTTTATAGTAGTTTGTGTCTGCTAATCCCAAACTCCTAACCTATGACTCCCACTTCCCCTTCCCCTTCCCCTTCGGTAACTACATGTTACCAAAGATAAAAGTGTCTATGTCTGTTAGTTTCTGTGAGTAATTATTGTTTTGTAAATAGGCTCATGACATCATTTTAGGTTCCCCTTATGAGTGGTATCATTGTATTTGTCTTTCTCCTTCTGGTTTACTTCCCTTAATACGATCATCTCTAGGTCCACCCATGTTGCTGCAGATAGCATTATTTCATCCTTCTCAGTGCATGTAAAGTTTCCAAGTCTGTCTCCAGCCCTGGTTCTAGCTCATTATAGCAGCTTCTTCCTAATATCTCTACCCCAGTTCTTGATATCACTGCCCTGGTTCTCTGGTCTCTAGCCTGTCCAGTACAATCCCAGTACCACAGGGGGTTAACCTTCCACAGATCTCTGCTTTGTAATAATAATCCCAAACTCCAATTCTGTGTGATACCTTATTTCTTTGGATGTATGTCCAACATCCTTGGTATAGTATCAAATACCCACTTCAGCCTGACTCGTTTATCTGTTTTTTAACCTCTTATTTTAAAGAATTTCAAACAGATAAAAGCAGACAGTAGCATCATAACCCCTGTTGTACACCTCATTCAGCTTGAATAACCAGCAGTCATGGCCAGTCCTGTTTCCATGTATAACTCTATCCATTCCCCCTTCTATATTATTTTGAAGCAAATTACAGATTTCAAATCACTTAATCCATAAGTACTTGAGTATATAATCTCTAAAAGAGGACTCTTAAAATATAACCACAGTACCATTCTCATACCTTATAAATTATTAATTGCTTAATATTATCATATGTGCAGTCATTATTCAAATTTCCAATAGTCTCAAATTTCTAGGAGTCTCTAGTTTCTAATAGATTTGCTTTTAATCTGTAGGTTTCTTTGTCATCTCTGTTTGTCTTATATTTATAAATTATATCACTTAGTAGCCTTAAGGCATATTCTGGTTGTTCTATAACCAAGTTTACCCTCCCTTACCAAAGTATATTCTTGCAAGTTAAAATCTGTTTCTTTGTTTGAAAATGTCTTTTGTATACTTCACGACCCCTGACATGTGCCTTCTAAAAGGAGGCAGTTAGGAACCTTTGTGATTAGGACCTTTGTGTCAGATGTCTTAGAAGAGGCAGTAGAGGTCGGAATTGGATGTTTGTAAAAGACCACTCATATGGCTTTTTGAATTTTCAGCAGAACCCTGATTAAAGCAGGGACAGCATGTTGAACAATTAAATATTCTCCTGCTGTTCCCACCTCACCAGCAGCTTTATTATTTATTAGCTCAGTGCTCCTTAAAGCCTGTGAGTTAACAGTAACAGCATGGCAATTCTGGTGAACATCCCCAAACTTCTAAAGAACAAATTATTTCATGTTAGACGCAAGGAACCACTTCTTAACCAGAGCGTACATTTTAAGGAGCAGCTGGAGAGCAATCAGATATAGTACAGTTTTCTTTAAGGGTTTTGTGTGGTTTTTAATACATGAAGACTCAGCTGACAGAGTCAGCTTACTTCGTCTCTCATAGACTTTTTTAAGTCAATGGACATGGTGATTTACAGAGTTTTCAGAAATACTAGACCCACTTAAAGATTATATTTCCTTGTTATTTTGGGTAGCATCTCGAGAATCCTTGGATATAGATGATACCCTTGTATGACTGCCAGGAAACATGTCAGTTAAATGACCTCATGTTAAAAAATATGATGTAGGGGGTTGGGTATAGCTCAGTGTAGAGCACACGCTTAGCATGCACAAGGTCCTGGGTTCAATCCCCAGTACCTCCATAAGAAAACTTGGTTTGTTCTGATGTTTATGAAGTATTTAATATTTATCTATACAAGGTTATTATGCAATATTAATATAAATAATACTCTTTACCTAAGCTAAGAGCTTACATTTGAAATGGAAAAACATCTAAATGAAATTCAGAAGTGCCCAGTGTTAGCTTTTAAATGTTTAACTTGTTTGGGGAATGGGTTGTGGTAGGTTGTTATGCTGGAGAGTTTTGTAAAATGGGGGACAGCTATGGGTAGTAAAGTTATAAGCATCTGCATTGAATTTATAATTCTAACTTTGCTCAGAAAAAATTTTAGTATCAAGTTTTCCCAAAATAAAGGCAAAATCTTAGCACCTAGCGTGACTACCCAGACATGCTTGGTACACAATTAAATAGGTAGTACATTTTAAGTTCTTTAATAGAAAAAATTAATTTGGCAGCATTTATGACAAATTTAAAACAGTAAGGTCCAAGTAGGTAGAAATTCTTAATATAACTATGTTTGTCTAACATAACAGTCTACATTTTGTTTTCTCTTAAGAGCATTACAACATTGTACAGAATTAACTAAGCAGTATAACCATGCTGAGAACAGTATTTGCTTACCCAACAGTCAGCCTCTGCCTCACCAGAATATCACCAATCACGTGGGCAGAGCAGTAGAAGACGGCATGAGGGCCGTCCCTGGGGTGCTGCCTCAGTTTAACTAATGATAATGGTAGGTCGTATTTTCTACATGTATTCTCACTGAAAGATTGTATTACATGTAAAAATAAGTTACTCCTCTTGTTTCTTCTTTTCTTAATGTCATCATTTTAAAATTGCCATCATATAATTCACTTATTCATGTAAGATTAACTGCCTTTTAGCAGTTGATATTTTAAAAACCAGCCTGGTAGCTTGGCTCAGAAATATTATTGTCAACAGTGTGTCTCAATAAAGGAAAAGCTGTACCTTTTTAATTTCTAATATTTGTGTTGATGCATATTCGTTGTTAGTGTCATAAAAATGGTGACAGCCTTTATCCTCTTCCCACTCCCTGTGTCAGAATGGGGCAGCAGCACAGCAGGAGGGCAGGGTGGTGTGACGGGCAGAGCTGTGAGCTGTGTGCTTCAGGTTCCACGGCACCTACCTCAGGGGCAGAGGTCTGGTATTCGAGGGCTGGTGGGTTCAAGTGACTATTTCAGAAATGAGTACTTGATCTGTTAAGATGACCAAGACTGCATCTTAGTTTTGGATTTAAGAATCAGTTGCTCAGTCTATTGTGAGTTTCAATCAATTCCTATGAATAGAACCTCTTAGAGCGCACAAGAGAGCCATGAAGGGCCATGTGTGAAAATAAAGGGTATAAGAACTAAAAGTGGTGAAATCATTCTTTGGGAAGACCATTATTTATAATTATAAGTTGGTTATTAACCATTCTGAAGATGATAGCACACTGATTAAGTTTTCTAGCTGTCAATAAAAGTTGTATATTCACTTGTTTCAATTCTCACCTGTGGTAACAGGTATATTTTACCTTTTGTAGGGTTTAGGTCTACTGGTCAATCTAGTTGAGTATAATGCTTGGAATTGGCACTGTCTTGTCAACATGGAAACATCATGTCCTTTTGATTCTTCCTTCTATAGGGGGAGGGGGATGGTAGTTTAAGGGGGTGGCTGGACAAGTCCCTGCAGTTCAGGCTTTAGTGGCAGATAAGCAACAACTTAAAAACAAACTAACACCTTCAGTTTTTACATCTGTCCAGTTTCTTCATCGGTTGTTTACCTTGTCTCGTTCCTACCTTCCCCTCCCCTCCTTTTCCTCTTCCTCTCTCACGGGTCAGTGAGGCACACTCAGACTGTGTACCCTTACTTATCATTTACTGCTGACTGTTTCCAACTACTGTAATCATCCTTACGTGTTGTTAGCAAAAAACAGAAAACGGGCCTCTTTGTTTATGAATCAAATGTAGATTATTAACAACAAATTACAAATCAAGTTTTAGCTTTATCCCATATGGGTCAAGTCCTCCAGCATCACTTACTGGTCTGATCTGTGCCGGGATGTGTGTACCTAAATATTGGGGCATACCATCAAAAGTATGATGTCTTTGGAGTAACTTCCTGCTTCGGAATCGTTGTCAGAGTATGTATATTTAAAATTGATGTCCACCAACTTGCCCCACCCCAAAACATACTCCCTTGTCAGCTGATTTAACTCCGCCTGTAAATGTATGTGGGTTTTGCTTGACAGTGTGGCTGTTACTGGTTTTCACTTTGCCAGTATAATACTTCTGCCAGTTCCTAGTACCTTATCATTCCTTAAGTGACAGTTGCACATGTTGAGAAGTGATCATGAACCTTTTTTATTATTACGTTTTTCCAAAGCCTTTGCAACTGTTAACTTTTGGCCTTTCTGAAACTAGAAATGCTTGATCTTGTCTTCAGGTAATAACCTGCAACTTCTCGTTTTCTTGAGTCATAACTAGGAGCCATCTTCCTTTTCAAACATTTGGATTCAGGAACTTCTTTATTCCGTATACTGTTACGTGATGTAAAGTATACATTATAATAATTATTGGGCATACAAGTAACTTTTGTTTGTGTGTGCTTTATCTATTGATAAATTAGAAGTCAAAACAAAAAATTGTAAAGTTCAGGAAACTCATTCTATAAGCCATGGTGTATAACACACTATCACATGGCATATAGATTCTGGAAAAACTCCACATGTAGTTGTGAGAATGAAAGGAGTCAGTTGACCTTTTAATACGAAATTATGAATGACTTGTTTTGAGCTCACAACTTCTTGAAAGGATTTGGTGGACCCCTAGGAACCTGGAACCATTTAAGAAACTGCTTCATATAAAGCTGAAATTTTACTTTCTTGAGGATATTAAATTTTATATACCATGCTGTATATTTTAGCAAAGTTTTGAGATCTCTGGCCGTGGTTTTCAGGTAGCTGCCAGCAGTAATCGTGGTTTTCCCCGGTCGTATCAATGAGTATGCGAGATGCTTTCTGTACGTTCGGCAGCAGCAGCAAGTGGAAATAAGGGAGTGAAGGCAGGAGGTTTAGGGGTTCCCTTTTAGAGTTTTGGTGTGTCCTTCCTTTGACAATTGTATTCCATTGTTAAGTATTCTAGTTGAGGTCCAGTTCTAGGTCTTTCTCTGAGAACTAGCTTTTT
>NC_045706.1:66821438-66989862 GCF_009834535.1 Camelus ferus | reverse complement strand
CCCTGACTTCACTCAAACTTTCACAAAAAGCTATCCAAGGACACCCCCATTTGACATCATCTCTAGATGTCTTGAATACACTGCTGAACTGATTCTTCCAGATCATTAAAATATAAAAGCATATTATCCTATGGTCCTCTTCAATTTGTGGTGTTTTCAGTAATCGTTACCTCTTTGGATACTTTATTACACATTTAGCATTTCTTTATCCAATTCAGTTACATAAGTGTATAAGATTTCAAAAGAACTGCTTTCTCAAAATGATGATATTTAACATCTATGGTCTATTTTAAATCAAGTAATTCAATAAGGTTGTCAAGGACAGCAGTGAAGTTTGTGCGTGGTGATTGCTGCTTCAGAGTCTCCGGTCCTGCCCCATGATCTTGCAGGTGTTTACTCATCCTTGTCAATGTCATCACATCAGTCTATTAGGAGCTGAAATTAAACTACCTGGATGCTAATTTTTCTTTTTAAAAACAATAAACTCAACTTCCCCTACTAATTCTTTATTATTTCTCATACTGAGGCTCACCACTTTTCCTAATATGTTTATTTGGGGAGGCAAAGCCCTGAAAGCCTGCAGACAGCACCAACTCTATGAGTAACCAGAGGTGGCCGTGGATGTTGTGTGACTTCAGCCACTGAGCACGAGCACCTGCTGTCCCTCCAACTGTTCTGCCTCCATTGCTGACAGTCCTGAATGTCACTGCCTCTTGTAAAATTCTACATTACATTTCATATATTTTTAAAATGTATAAAATTGTGAAAGTCATCTGTTGTTTGTGTAAAATGGGGGGTTCTTGTCTTTGCTCATTTCAGGCTAAACTAACTCCAGAAGGGTGCACACACACACACACACACACACACGCAGTTCTGAGTGCCCCCAAGGAAAATTTTGAAAGGCTTCAGGACAGTGATGGCACTCAAACTTTTGGAATTTTGAGCTCTATGAAAGTATCACTTATTCAGAAACTAAACATTATTATTCTAGACCAAGAGAATCAGAATCCTCCACAAGATGCTTACCAGAATCTTTTAAAGAATCTATCTTCCCTAAAATCCAATGATAATATAAATATCCATGGAAAGAAAAAAGATCAGTAATATCAAGCAACAATTTCTACACTAATGCTAATGAGCATTTAGCCCCAACCAAAGGACATAGAAATAAGACACCTGGAGATAAAGAGATGGAAGAGAGGTATTCGAAAACAAGAATAGAAAAGAAGTAATGGCCCTATGGAAACCTGCTCATTTTCTTTGAAATAATTACTTGGTTAAAGGAGCTCACTCGTGAGGATCTGGAAATGCACCAAGAGGAAATCTAGCAGGGAAAAGAAGCAGGAGCAGGCCTCAGTTTTCTCCGAGGCTGATCCTAAATGAAAGAATTTTCTTTGGCTTCCAGAATACACAACCTGCATGGTTCCCTTAGCAGAATAGTGAGGAGAAGAGAAAACTGAATGTGTGTGGTAGCCATCCATCACCAACCCTGTTGGAAACAGAGTTCTGGTGTTAGAGGCACTGCCGGACCAATATATATAACAGCAGGAACAAGCTCTAACTAGGTTTTTGAGTGAAAAATGCTTTTAGCTTTAAACCTACTCAAGTAAACATGCTGAGAAATCATGGTAAGTGCTTGAGATGCAGCCTTGCTGTTTAGGTTAGATAAAGGAACGCTCCTCCACATGTTCCATTATGGGAACGGAATGTGTGTGGAAGCCATCCTTTACCTACCTTATTGGGAACACAGAGTTTCTGTTTTGTGTTCACTAAACTACCTATATATATAAGGGGAGGCAGGTGCTCCAACACGGTTTTTGAGTGCAAGCTGCCTTTACCATGCAACTGACCTTGGAAACATGCTAAGAAACCAGGGTAAGTGTAACAAAATATACACTTGCTTTTTAGGTTAGATGAGTGAACACTCCTACACATGTTCCATTCTGGAAACCGAATGTGTGTAGAAGCCGTCCTTCTCCTAGCTTGTTGGGAACCCAGAGTTTCTGTCCTACGAACTACACTACTTACATATCTTTGTGGAGGCACTTGCTCCAACACGGTTTTCAAGTGAAAACTGCTTTTACTTGGAAACCGGCTTTAGGAAACATTCTCAGAAAACAGAGTAAGTGTTTCTAGATGTGCACATGCACTTTATGCTGGATGAATGAACACAGCTCCACAAGCTCAATTCAGAGATCTGAATGTGTTTGGAAGCCATCTTTCACCTAACTAGTTGGGAACCCAGAGATTCTGGCCTAGAGAAACTACGCTACTTCCATATCTAAGGTGAGGCACTCTGTACATCATGGTTTTTCACAGTAACCTGCTTTAACATTGAAACCAGTGTTAGGAAACATGCTGAGAAATCAGAGAATGTGTGTCTAGAAGTCCCTCTGCCTTTTATGCTGGATGAAGGAATGCCTCTACACACGATCAATTTTCAGAACTCTATGCGTGTGGAAGCCATCCTTCAACTAGCTTGTTGGGAACCCAGAGTTTCAGTCCTAGGGAAAATAAGCTGCTTTCATATATATGGGGACGGACTAGCACGAACTCGGTTTTTCACTGCAAACCACTTTTACTTGAAACCGGCTTTGAGAAACATGCTGAGAAATCAGAGTATGTGTTTGTGTAAATTACGTAAACTTCAATGCTGGATGAAAGGGCGCCACTCCACAAGCTCACTTCTGAAATCTGAATTTGTGTTGGAGACGTCCTTCACCTAACTTGTTGGAAACCCAGAGTTTCTGGTATAGGGGAAATACGCTACTTACATATCTAAGGGGAGGTATTCGCTCCAACGCGGTTTTCCACAGCTAACAGCTTTTACATTGAAAATGGCGTTAGGAAATATGCTGAGAAATCAGACAATGTGTGTCTAGAAGTCCCTCTGCCTTTTATGCTGGATGAAGGAACGCCTCTCCACATGCTCAATTTCAGAACTGTATGAGTGTGGAAGCCGTAATTCACCTGGCTTACTGGAAACCCAGATTTTCAGTCCCAGGAAAACTATGCTGCTTTCATATATATGGTGATGTACTAGCGTAAACTCGGTTTATCACTGCAAACCGCTTTTACTGGAAACTGCCTTTGAGAAACATGCTGAGAAATCAGAGTCTGTGTTTCTGTATATCACTTAAATTTCAATACTGGATGAAAGAACGCCTCTCCACATACTGAATTCTGAGAGTTAAGAGTGCCTGAAAGCCATCAGTTACCTAGTTTGTTGGGAACACCCAGGTTCTTTGAGTGGAAAACTGCACTACATGCATATATATAGCGAGGTACTACATCCAACTCGGTTTTACAGTGAAAACTGTATAAATTTCAAAGCAGCACTAGGAAGCATACTGAGAAGCCAGAGTATGTGTTTGTACTGCAATCTATTCTTTTTATGCTAGATGAACAAATGTCTCTCCACATGTCCAATACTGAGAGTTAAGTACGTGTGAAAGCCAACAATCACCTAGCTTCTTGGGAACACACAGTTTCTTTGAGTAGGAATCTACACTACATACAAATATATAGGATGGTACTACCTCAAACTCGGTTTTACAGTGAAAACTGCATGAACTTATAAACAGCACTAGGAAACATACTGAGAAACCACAGTAAGCGTTTCAACTGCAAACCATTCACTTTATGCTAGATGAACAAACGTATCACCACATGCTAAATTCTGAGAGTTAACTGTGTGTGAAAGCCGTCAATCACCTAACATGTTTGAAACACACAGTTTCTTTAAGAGGGAATCTACACTACTAACGAATATATTGGTAGGTACTAGCTCTAAGTCAGTTTTACAGTGAACACAGTATAAAATTCAAACCGGCACTAGGAAGCATACTGAGAAGCCAGAGTGAGTGTTTCTACTGCAATCTATTCTTTTTATGCTAGATGAACAAACGTCTCTCCACATGTTCAATTCTAAGATTTAGGTGTGTTTGAAAGCCATCAATTACCTAGCTTCTTAGGAAAACACAATTTCTATGAGAGGGAAAATGCTCTAAATAAATATATATAGGATGGTACTAGCTGAAACTCGGTTTTACAGTGAGAACTGCATGAACTTAAAAGCAGCACTACTAAACATACTGAGAAAAACACTAAGTGTTTCTACTACAAAACATTCCCTTTATGCTATGTGAATGAAAGTCTCTCCACATGTTCAATTTTGAGAGGTAAGTGCGTGTGAAAGTGGTCAATCAGCTTGTTCGGAGCACACAGTTTCTGTGAGTGTGAATCTGCACTACATACATATATATAGGTAGGTACTAGATCCAACTCGGTTTTACAGTGAAAATTGTATGAACTTCAAACGCACTAGGAAACATACTGAGAAACCAGAGTAAGTGTTTCTACTGCAAACCATTCCCTTTATGCTAGATGAATAATCGTCTCTCCAAATGCTCAATTTAGAAGGCTAAGTGTGTGTGAAAACCCACAATCACCTAGCTTGTTGGGAACACATAGTTCCTTTTCAGTGGGAAAATGCACTACATAAATATATATGCGGAGGTACAAGCTTCAAATCGGTTTACAGTGAAAACCGCATGAATTTAAACCGGGACTAGGAAACATAATAACAACCCACAGTAAATGATTCTACTTCAACCCATTCCCTTTATGCTAGATGAAAGAACGACTCTCCACACGCTCAACTTTAAGAATCAAGTGTGTGTGTAAGCATTCAGTCAACTAGGTTTTTGGGAAAACCCAGTTTCTGTGAGTGTGAAACTGCAATACGTACATATTTACAGGAGTTTCCAGGTCCAACTCGGTATAACAATGAAAATTGCATGAACTTCAAATCGGCACTAGGAAACATACTTAGGGGCCAGAGTAACTGTTTCTATTGCAACCAATTTCCTTTATACAAGATGAAATAACGTCTCTACACATGCTCAATTTTGAGAATTAAGTGCATGTTTAAGCCATCAATAATGCTTCCTTGAAGGGAACACACAGTATCTTTGAGTGGGAAACTGCACTACAAACATATAAATAGGGAGGTACTAGCTCCACTTCAGTATTACTGTGAAAATTGCATGAAAATCAAACCGGCACAAGGAAACATATGGAGAAACGAGAATAAGTGCTTGTATTCAATCCGTTCCCTTTATGTTAGTTGAACGAAAGTCTCTCCACATGCTAAATTCTTAGAGTTAATTGTGTGTGACAGCTTCAATCACCAAACTTGTTGGGAACAAAGTTTCTTTTGAGTGGAAAACTATACTACATATATATATATATGGGGAAGTACCAGCTCAAAATATGTTTCACATTGAAAACAGCGTGAAATTCAAACCGGCACTAGGAAACATAATGAGAATCCACAGTAAGTGTTTATACTGCAACCCATTCACTTTATGCTGGATGAATGAAAGTCTCTCCACATGATGAATTCTGAGAGTTAAGTGTGTGTGAAAAACGTCAGTCACTTAGCTTGTTGGGAAAATACAGTTCCTTTGAGTGGGAAACTGAAATACATACATTTATACAGGGAGGTACTAGCTCCAACACGATTTTATAGTGAAAACATGAACTTCACACCAGGACTAGGAAAAATACTAAGAACCCACAGTAAGTGTTTGTACTGCAACATATTCCCTCATTGCTTGATGAACAAATGTCTCTCCACATGCTCAAATCTGAGAGTTAATTGAGGGTGAAGGCCGTCAAACACTTAATTTCTTGGGAACACAGTTTCTTTGAATGGGAAACTACACTAAATACATATATATATAGGGAAGTACTAGCTCCAACTCCGTTTCACATAGAAAAATGCATGAAATTCAAAACGGCAGGAGGAAACATACTCAGAAAACAGAGTAACATTTTCTACTGCAACCCATTCCATTTATGCTAGATGAACGAACGTCTCTCCACATGTTAAACTCTGAGAGTTATGTGAGTGTGAATGCCGTCAGTCAAGCAGCTTGTATGGAGCAAACAGATCATTCTGAGTGTAAAACTACACTACATAAATATATATAAGGAGGTACTAGCTCCAACTCGTGTTTATAGTGAAAATTTCATGAACTTCAAAAAGGCACAAGGAAACAGTGAGAAACCAGAGTAAGTGCTTTAATTTCAATGCTTTCCCTTTATGCTAGATGAACGAACGTCTCTAAACAGGCTCCATTCTGAGAGTTAAGTGTGGGTGAAAGCCTTCAATAACCTAGCTTGTTGTGAACACAAAGTTTTTTTCAGTGGGAAACTGCAATACATACATATATATGCAGAGGTACTAGGTTCAATTGGGTTTTACAGTGAAAACTGGATGAACTTCTAAATGGAACATTGAATCATACTGGCAAGCCAGAGTAAGTGTATCTACTTCACCCATTCCCTTTATGCTAGATGAACAAACGTCTCAACACATGCACATTCTGAGAGTTAAACGTTAGTACATCAATCACATTGCTTGTTGGGAACACAGTGTTTCTTTTAGAAGGAATCTACACTACATACATATATATAGGGAGGTACTAGCTCAAAATCGGTTTTACAGTGAAAACTGCATGAAAATAAAACCGGCACTAGGAAACATACTGAGAAACCAGAGTATGTGTTTCTACCCCAAACCATACCCTTTATGCTAGATGAAAGAACGTCTCTCGACATGTTTATTTTGGAGAGTTAAGTGTGTGTGATAGCCGACTATAACATTCCTTAATGGGAACACACAGTTTCAATTCATTCGGTAAATACACTCCATAAATATATATGAAGTACTAGCTCCAACTCGGTTTTACAGGGAAAAGAGCATGAACTTCAAACCGGCACTCGGAAACATACTGAGAAAGCAGAGTAAGTGTTTCTACTGTAACCATTTCTCTTTATGCTAGACGAACGAATGTCGCTCCACATGCTCAATTTAGAATGTTAATTGTGGGTGAAAGCCGTCAATCACCCAGCTTGTTGGGAACACAGAGATTCTTTTTAGTGGGTAAGAATCCTACATACATATATATGGGGAGGCTCTAGCTCAAACTCGGTATTACAGTAAAACAGCATGAAATTCAATCTGGCATTAGGATACATGCTGAGAAACCAAAGAAAGGGTTTCACCTGCAACCCGTTCCCTTTGTGCTAGATGAATGAAAGTTTCTCCACATGCTAAGTTCTGAGAGATAAGGGTGTGTGAAAGCCGTCCTTCACCTGGCTTATAGGGAACAGAAAGATTCTTTTCAGTTGGAAAGTACATTACGTACATATATATAGGGAGGTACTAGCTCCAACTCGGTTTTCCAGTGAAAACTGCAGGAACTTCAAACCGGCACTAGGAGACAGAGAAACCAGAGTAAGTGTTTCTCCTGCAACCGGTTCCCTATGTGCTAGATGAATGAACGTCTCTCCACATGCTCAGTTCTGAGAGATAATTGTCTGTGGAAGCCGTCTTTCACCTAGCTTGTTGTGGACACAAAGATTCTTTTCATTTGGAAAGTACAATATGTACATATATATTGGGAGGTACTAGCTCCAACTAGATTTTACAGTTTGAAGAGCATGAACTTCAAACCGGTACTAGGAAAGAGTCTGTGAAAACAGTAACTGTTTCTAATGCAAACTGTTCCCATTATGGTCGATGAATGAACGTCTCTCCACATGCTCACATCTGAGAGATAAGTGTGTGTGAAAGCCGACATTCACCTAGCTTGCTGAGAACACAAAGAATATTTTCAGTTGGAAACTACACTGCACCCATATATATGTGGAGGTAATAACTCCAACTCGTGTTTACAGTGAAAACTGCAGGAACTTCTAACCGGCACTAGCAGACAGACTGAGAAACCAGAGTGTTTCTCCTGCAACCCGTACCCTTTGTGCTATATGAACGAACGTCGCTCCACAGGCTCAGTTCCAATAGCTAAGTGTGTGTGAAAGCCGTCCTTCACCTAGCTTGTTGGGAACACAAAGTTTCTTTTCAGTTGCAAACTGCACTCCATACATATATATGGGGAGATTCTAGCTCCAACTCGGTTTTACAGTGAAAACTGCAGGAACATCAAACCGCCCCTAGGAAATGTACTGAGAAACCAGAGTAAGTGTTTCTACTGCCACCATTCCATTTAAGCTAGATTAACGATTGTCTCTCCAAATGCTCAATACTGAAATTTAAGGGTGTGTGAAAGCCGTCAATCACCTAGCTTGTAGGGAACACACACCTTCTTTTCAGTGGGAAACTACACCACATACATATTTATGGGGAGGTTCTAGCTCTAACTCGGTTTTACAGTGAAAATGCAGGAACTTCAAACCGGCACTATGAAACAAACTGAGAGACCAGAGTAAATGTTTCTACTTCAGGCCATTCCCTATAATCTAGAAGAATGAATGTCTCTCTACTTTCTCAATTCTGAGAGTTAAGTGTGTGTGAAAGCTGTCAATCTCCTAACTTGCTGGAAACACACACTTTCTTTTCATTGGGAGACTAAACTGCATAAATATATATGGGGAGGTACTAGCTCTAACTCGGTATTACAGTGAAAACTGCATGAACTATAAACCGGCACTAGGAAACATACTATGAATCCAGAGTAAGTGTGTCTTCTTAATCCATTCCCTTGAATCTAGATAACGATCGTTTCTCCACATGCTTAATTCTTTGTGTTAACTCTGTGTGAAAGCTTTCATTCACCGACTTTGTTTGGAACACACACTTTCTTTTCAGTGAGAAACTACACTGCAAACATATATAGGGAGGTGCTAGCTGCTACTCGGTTTTACTATAAAAACTGCATGAACTTCTAACCGGCACTAGGAGACATATAGATAAAGCAGAGTAAATGTTTCTACTGCAACACATTCCCTTTAAGCTAGATGAACGAACGTCTCTCCACATGCTCAATTCTGAGAGTTAAATGTGTGTGAAAGCGACAATATCATAGCTTATTGGGAACATGCACTTTCTTTTCAGTGGGAAACTACACTGCATACATATATATGGGGTGGTTCTAGCTCCAACTCTGTTTTACTATAAAAACTGCATGAACTTCTAACCGGCACTAGGAGACATATAGATAAAACAGAGTAAATGTTTCTACTGCAACACATTCCCTTTAAGCTAGATGAACGAACGTCTCTCCTCATGCTCAATTCTGAGAGTTATGTGTGTTTGCAAGCCATCAATATCGTAGCTTGTTGGGAACACACAGTTTCCTTAGAGTGAGAAACTACACTACATACATCAATATGAGGAATTACTAGCTCCAACTCGATTTTACAGTGAAAACTGTATGAACTTCAAACTGACACTAGGAAACATACTGAGAAACCAGAGAAAAATCTTTCTACTACAATCCATTCCATTTAAGCTAGATGAACGAACGTCTATCCACATGCTCAATTCTGAGATTTAAGTGTGTGTGAAAGCCGACAATATCTTAGCTTGTTGGGAACACATACTGTCTTTTCATGGGAAACTACACTACATACATATATATGGGGAGGTACTAGCTCCAACTCGGTTTTTCCCTGAATTGTGTGTGTGTGGATATGTTCGTTCATCTAGCATAAATTGAATGGGTTGCAGGAGAAACACTTACTCTGGTTTCTCATTATGTTTCTTAGTGCCGGTTTGAAATTCATGCAGTTCTCACTTTTAAACCGTGTTGGATCTAATACCCCCCATATATATGTATGTAGTGTACTTTCCCACTGAAAAGGAAGTGTGTGTTCCCAACTAGCTAGGTGATTGATGGCTTTCACACACACTTAACTCTCAGGATTGTGCATGTGGAGAGACGTTCGTTCATTCAGCTTAAAGCAAAAGGGTTGCAGTAGATACACTTACTCTGGTTTCTCATTTTGTCTCCTAGTGCCGGTTTGAAGTTCATGGACTTTTCTCTGTAAAACAGAGTTGGAGCTAATACCTCCACATATATACGTATTTAGTGTAGATACCCCCTTAAAAGAAAATATGTTCCCAACATTCTAGTGGATTTGTGGCTTCCCACTCTCTTAACTGTCAGAATTGAGCATGTAGAGAGACGTTCATTCATGTAGCATAAAGGGAGTGGTTTCTAGTAGAAAAAATTATTCTGGTTTTTCAGTATGTTTTCCTATTGCCGGTATGAAGTTCATGTAGTTTTTACTCTAAAACCTATTTGGAGCTTGTACCTCCCCATATATATGTATGTAGTGAATATTCCTACTGAAAAGGATCTGTTTGTTCCCAACAAGCTATGTGATTGACAGCTTTCACACACACTTAACTTTCAGAATTTTGCATGTGGAGAGACTTTCATTCATCTAGTATAAAGGGAATGGTTTGTACTTGAAACACATACTCTGGTTTCTCAATGTATTTTCCTATTGCCGGTTTGAAATTCATGCAGTTTCACTGTAAAACTGAATTGTAGCTAGTCCTCCCCATAGATATATACGTGGTGTGGTTCCCCACTCAAAAGAAACTGTGCTTTCCCAACAAAATAGGTAATTGATTGCTTTCAGACACATTGAACTCTCAAAAATTAGCTGTGGAGAGGCTTTCATTCATCTAGCATAAAAGAAATGGATAACATTAGAAAGCCTTACTCTGATTTCTCGTATGGTTTTTTAGTGTCGGTATGAAGTTTATGTAATTTTCACTGTAAACCGAGTTGGAGCTAGTACCTCCCCATATATATGTATGTATTCTAGTTACCCACTCAAAGGAAACTTTGTCTTCCCTTCAAGCTAGGTGATTGACGGTTTTGACACACATTCAACCCTCAGAATTTAGCACGTGTGGAGGCGTTCTTTTATCCATCATAAAAGGCATAGTGAAATGTAGAAACACATTCTGTGATTTCTCTTATGTTTTTCAGCGCCTGTTTCAATATAATAGTAGTTTGCTGTGGAAAATACAATTGCAGCGAGTGCTTCCCCTTAGATATTTAAGTTACGTAAGTCCCCCAGACCAGAGACTCTGGCTTTCCAAGAAGTTAGGTGAAGGACGCTCCAACACACATACTTATGTGGGAAGTGACCATGTGCTGAGGCGTTCTATCATCCAGCATTGAAGTTTAAGTGACAAACAGAAACACTTACTCTGATTTCTCAGCATGTTTCTGAAAGCCGGTTTCAAGGAAAAGCGGTTTGCAGTGGAAAACCGAGTTGGTACTAATAATCCCCTTATATATGAAAGCAGCGTAGTTTCCCTAGTTCAGAAATTCTAGGTTTCCTACAAACTAGGTGACGGGGGCTTCCACACACATACAGACCTGAAAGTAGAGCATGAGGAGAGGCGTTATTTCATCCAGTATGAAAGACAGTGTGACATTTAGAACCACATTCTCTGATTTATCAGCCTATTTCCTAACACCGGTTTCAAAGTAAAAGTGTTTTGTTGTGGAAAAATGAATTGGAGCCATTGCCTCCCCTTAGATATGCTAGTAGCGTAGTTCCCTAGACCAGAAACTCTGGGTTTCCAAGAAGGTAGGTGAAGGAGGTCTCCAACACAATTTCAGATGTCAGAAGTGAACATGTGGAGAGGCGTTCTTTCATCCAGCACTGAAAGTTAAGTGACATACAGAAACACTTACTCTGATTTCTCAGCATGTTTCTCAAAGCTGGTTTCAATGAAAATTGGTTTGCAGCGGAAAACCGAGTTGGTGCTAGTACATCCCCATATATATGAAAGCAGCGTAGTTTCCCTAGGCCAGAAACTCTGGTTTCCCAACAAGCTATTGGAAGGACGGCTTCCACACTCATACAGATCTGAAAATTGAGCATGTAGAGAGGCATTCTTTCATCCAGCATAAAAGACAGAGGGACTTCTAGACACACATTCTCTGATTTCTTAGAATGTTCCCTAACACCAGTTTCAAAGTAAAAGCCATTTGCTGTGGATAACCGTGTTGGAGCTTGTGCCTCCCCTTACATATGTAAGTAGTGTAGATGCTCTAAGACAGAAGCTCTGTGTTCCCAAAAATCTAGTTTTACAACGGCTTCCACACAGATTGAGATGTCAGAAGTGAGCATGTGGAGAGGCGTTCTTTCATCCAGCATAAAAGGTAAAGTGACATGTAGAAACACTCTGATTTCTCAGCATGATTCTTAAAGCCGGTCTCAGGTAAAAGTGGTTTGCAATGGAAAATCTCCCTGGAGTTTTTGACTCCCCTTAGATATGTAACTAGCCTAATTCCCCATGGCCAGAAACTCTGGGTTTCCAAAAACCTTAGTGAAGGAGGCTTCTGCACAGATCCTGTTCACAAAATGGTATATGTGGGGAAGCATTCCTTTATCTAACCTAAACAGCAAGGCTACACCTCAAGCACTTACCATGATTTCTCAGCATGTTTCCTAGATTAGGTTTAAAGCTAAAAGCATTTTTTGCACAAAAACCTTGTTAGAGCTTGTTCCTTCTCTTATATTTATAGGTCGGGCAGTGCCCCTAACACCAAAATTCTGTGTTCCAACTAGGTAGGTGAAGGATGGTTTGCACACACATTCGGTTTTCTCTCCTCCTCACTCTTCTGCTAAGGGAACCATGCAGGTTGTCTATTCTGGAAGCCAAGGAAATTGTTTTCATTTAGGAGCAGCCTCAGAGAAAACTGAGGCCTGCTTCTGCTTCTTTTCCCTGCTAGATTTCCTCTTGATGCATTTCCAAATACTCACGAGTGATTTCCTTTAACCAAGTAATTATTTCAAAGAAAATGAGGAGGTTTCCATAAGGGAACTACTTCTTTTATATTCTTGCTTTTTAATACCTCTCTTCCATCACTTTATCTCCAGGTGTCTTATTTCTATGTCCTTTGGTTGGGGCTGAAGGCTAATCAGCAATAGTGTAGAAATTATTGCTTGATATTATTGATCTATTTTCTTTCCATGGATATTTGAATTATCATTCGATGTTAGGGAAGATAGTTTCTTTAAAAAAATTCCAGTAAGTATCTTGTGGGTGATTCTGATTCTCTTCCTCTAGAATTATAATGCTTAATTTCTGAATAAGTGTTGCTTTCACAGAGCTCAAAATTACAAAGGTTTGAGTGCCACCACTCTCCAGAAGCCTTTCAAACTTTTCCTTGGGGGCACTCAGAACTGCGTGTGTGTGTGTGTGTGTGTGCACCCTTCTGGAGTTAGTTTAGCCTGAAATGAGCAAAGACAAGAACCCCCATTTTACACAAACAACAGATGACTTTCACAATTTTATACATTTTAAAAATATATGAACTGTAATGTTGTAGAATTTTACAAGAGGCAGTGACCTTCAGGACTGTCAGCAATGGAGGCAGAACAGTTGGAGGGACAGCAGGTGCTCGTGCTCAGTGGCTGAAGTCACACAACGTCCACAGCCACCTCTGGTTACTCTTATAGGTTTGGTGCTGTCTGCAGGCTTTCAGGGCTGTGCCCCCCCACCAAATATATATATAGGAGAAGTGGTGAGTCTCAGTATGAGAAACAATAGAGAATTAGTAGGGGAAATTGAGTTTATTGTTTTTAAAAAGAAAAATTAGCATCCAGGTAGTTTAATTTCAGCTCCTAATAGACTGATGTGATGACATTGACAAGGATGCGTAAACACCTGCAAGATCATGGGGCAGGACCGGAGACTCTGAAGCAGCAATCACCACACACAAACTTCACTGCTGTCCTTGACAACCTTATTGAATTACTTGATTTAAAATAGACCATAGTTGTTAAATAACATCATTTTGAGAAACCAGTTCTTTTGAAATCTTATATACTAATGTAACTGAATTGGATAAAGAAATGCTAAATGTGTAATAAAGTATCCAAGGAGGTAATGATTACAGAAAACACCACAAATTGAAGAGGACCACAGGATAATGTGCATATGTATTTTAATGATCTGGAAGAATCAGCTCAGCAGTGTATTCAAGACATCTAGAGATGATGTCAAATGGGGGTGTCCTTGGATAGCTTTTTGTGAAAGTTTGAGTGAAGTCAGGGTCAAGGACGCAAGTTTAGCTTAAAAGCAAAAGGTGAAACAGGCTTCTTTTCAAAAAGCTATTGTGTCTGGGGAGAAATCATCGAATCCATGGGTCAAGGGAAGGAAAAAAAACCTAGTGACCACGTGACTGTTTCAGGAGCTTGTAGTAAAATGACAGTTGACAATTGTGTAAAGTAGATATGATCCTGATGTCCAAGTGACCCAAAGATTTTTAGTCCATGTGCCAAAAATATATCAAGGAACAAATACTGATCTATGTTTTGTCAGCTCTGTTGTCCCCCCTTCAAGCCTGCATTCTGATTGGGAAACTATGAACTTCTACTCAGGGAGGGGGATTTTCAAAAAAGGAGTGTCCCCCAACCGAGAAAATAAAGAAAAATTAGACATACACTGTAGAGACACAGGGAGATCTGTTGAGCCAGATGACACTTGCTTTACTGTCGATTAGTAGGAGGCGCAGCTTTTTGTTGATTTGGGTACCATGTTGCTGCCTTTCTCAAGGTATTGCCCAAGGCTCATGAGAAGGGATGAAGTGGGGCCAAGGAATTAGCCTCCAAATGCCCTTTGCCATGGATGTTGTCTCTATTTACCACTTTTAAGCTTTAGCTTAGACAAGTTACAGTTTCTTGCCAAGTGAGCTACAGACAGTAAGTACATCTTGAAGCACACGGCTCTTTCCTCCTTACTGTAACAGAGAACCTCTGCATTGGACCATCCTGAGACGTCATCGGTGGTCATTTTTCATGTTAGGAATCAGTAAGGATGCTACGTCCACATGGATGAGGAGGGTAAGATTTCAGTCTCTAAAGTGGTAATGATGGGTTGGCTTTTCACTTAAAGAGTCTCACATCAACAAATGCGGGTCTGTTCTGGACCAAGAAGAAACAAGTGTTTGAAAAATAATAGCTTGAAAGGTCAGTGGGACATGCCAGGCATCTTCTTCATGTCTTCAAGTTCGGGTATCAAGCATGGGTTTCCTATCCTGAGTGATACTGACAATTTGTCATGCTCTGTGCCTCATTTATACCAAAGGCTTTCCTAAATAAAATATCTAGAAATGGTATCACTCTTGATATCTGTTAAACAGGGGGAGATGAAGGAATTAAAATTAGTCCCTAATGTGCATTGATTTTTTTAAAGACATCAATTTTATAGAAACTTTTGAAGAATTAAAGAGACAGAAAATTGCAAAGTACCTTCTCCTGGTAAAAAACTGTTCTGTTTTCTTTTTTTGATGAATGTGACATAGAATCAGTACTACTATTGTTTGTATTGTACTTAGTGTTTACAGAATGATTCACAGATATTCTCCTATTTCATCTGTGCAATGACCTGTGGAAGAAAAGATTTCCTAGTTATGCTTTTTAATGTCTATTTCTTAACTCTGCCTAAAACCAGATTGATTGAGCTCCATTTGCTCAATTTAGAAGACTGGACTGATTAATTGTGTCAGAACATTCCAGGAGGCAGAGGAAAGGAAGAGACAGGGGTTCTACACGATGGATGCTGCTCCTGAAATGATTTGACCAGCAGTCTTATCCATTTTTCCCAAGGCTGGAAACAAAACACAACCCAAGACAAGGAAAACAGGGAGCCCATGTGACTCCAGCCTTGGCACGTAGAGTCACGGCTGTCCTCCTGTGCCTTGGAGAAGAGGATGTTTTGGGTCTCTGTTCTGCAATCTCTGTTTTGCTTTTTCTCCACATTGTCTTGTTTTACTGGCATATGCTGAAACTTGAGTTACATTTCATAGCATTAAAAAAGAAATCAAGATCTCTTTATCATTTATTAACTATTTGGTAAATAGTTTTTGGTGAATCTTTAAATTTATTATTAGGACTTACCGTGGCAATGTACAATATCTAGTTCCCCAGATAACAGCAGTGGCTTAAACATGCTATATTTCTATTTCCCTCTTACATAAAGAAGTCAAGCAATCGGTAACTCAAGGCTGGTTTGCATGAAGGCCCCAGGGTCAGAGAACCAGATGCCTGTTATTTTCAGCCCGTCAACTTAATGGTCCAAAGTGTCTGCCTGATGGTCAACCATCAGGTCCACATTCCAGGCAGCAGACAGGAGGGAAGAAAGGTGCTTCAGTCCCTTTTGGGATGGTTCTGTGAAGTCCGGGCAGCTTTACTGCTTTTATCTTGCTTTAGACAGAGGGCTCAGAGACAGCTTGCTATGAGGTAAGCTCAGCTCAGGACCAGCCATCTCCCTCTTGGGGAGGGGAGGGAGGGTGCGGGGAGGCAACACTCATCCTGCATGTGGTGTAAGGCACTACGATGAGCCGCCGGGGGCCTCCGCAGTCCCTCCATTGCTTCGGGCTGCACTGAGCGACTGCTAACGGTTGAGATTTTCATGTAGAAGTGCGTGTATGCTGGAACAACTGCTAGGTTCATTTAAACTTGTGGCTACCAGAGCACGTTGGAGAACACATTTGTTCTCACCTTCTAGCCAGTGACCCTCCCGCCAGGTTTCTGTCCTGCTGTTCACTTCCACGTTATTTCCCAAGAATTCTGGAAGAAATGTATGCAGCCTGATGTTCAAATGCTTTTCTGTGTGTTTCCCCCATTGTTCTTTGAAGGAACTACAAATTGCCTAGAGAACAGTGGACGAAATGCCAACCCCCCATTTCTTTAAAGGTCTGAGATTTGGTGTTAGAGAATAGAAGAAAATTCCAGAAACACCCGTAAGAAACTTATTATTTCTTTCAAATGTGAGTTGGAACAGCAGAGGACAATATATTTTATAGCACAACTTTTAAGACAACTGAATTGGCAGTAAGTTCACATAATGAAACTTCCAGCAAGTCTTCATATTTCTCCTGGAAATTCCTTGGTTCTTGGTGTAAATTTTTAATAATTAATATCAGCTTTAAATTCTTTCTCTTCCTGTAGTTGTAGAGTTAACGTGAAAATATCTTGTTGTGTCACTGAGAAAGCCTCCTGTTCAGCCTTCTAGTTCATGTGCATTTCGGTGGCAGGTGTGCTAAATAGTAGTTTTCAGGCACTTGAGGGATGCCTATCACACCGGCACTGAGGAAGCCTATTTCTCACCCACGACCAGGTGAGACCCTCCTTTCCTTCTCTGCCTCGCCCAGGCCCCTGCATTCTGGTTCTTTCTCACCACCCATTTTCATCAGGTTCAGCCCTGCACCAGCAGAGCAAATCTTGATTTCTCAAGGACCAGGAACTTAGTTCTAGGTTTTCTGTTAAAGGACAGTGTATAAAATCAGGCAAATTGATATGACTTTTGTGGCCTCAGTATCTCTGCATTTAAAACAAGAACTTGAGTTACAATACTATTCTCTTCCACTTTTGAAATTCTAAAGCTCCACACAATAGTTTTTTTAATTAGCTAATTTTTTTCTGGAATATATTTTCCTAAGATTCACAAATATCTGTTAATTTATATTTAAAATTTTATTTTTAAGTAATGGAATGATTATTTACTTTTAAAAAGGAATTTAAGTCAAGAAATGTTTGATACTGAATGTTTACTATGAGTTCAAGTACTTAAGCTTAATTTTTGTGGTACTGTCTATAAACCACAGAATGTAAGAGATGTGGGTTAAGGTTTATCTGGGGCAATATGAGGACCAGAGCCCAGGTGACAGCATCTTCGAGAGCTCGGAGGAACTGCTCTGAAGAGGAGGGGGAGCTCAGCATTATATGAGATTTCAGTGAAGGGGGACGTGCGGTTCAGGACACGTTTAGGCAGAGGCTGCTGCTAGTCGAGGAGCAGGTGTCTCTGTTAATGATTTTAGTGCTTTTCTAGATAGGAGGAGATGCAAGAATTTGGGCTCATAAGATTTACTGAAAATTTCTAACTATGTGAAGGCTTTTCTGCCCATTTTCCAAGAGCACAGAGTGCCCCATTCCTGATCTCCACCCTGAACTACTTGCAGAGGGTGTTGAAGGTCAGCAGCTGCTGTGGCTCATGACTTAATCAAATCAAAGGCAGATGACAAGTGCCAATTTTTTGTTGACAATATGTATATATTGCAGGAAAAAATTTACTTTCCAACCCTACCCGTGTTCTAGTTTTAGTTAGATATCAACGGATAAGTGTGTTAGATGACTTAGGTCAGACGAGGGGGCGAAGGTGTCGTCTCGTAAGTCGGCCAGTGTTCAGTCAACTTCCTTGAACACATTCAAATTTCTTTCTGTTGAAACAGCATGCATCTGATTTTGTGAAGTTTGGAGCCTGTCCTGAGCACATGGGGTCTGTAGATGGCCCTGTTCCTGTGGTCTTTGTTTATTCTGTGAATTATGGTGTGAATCTTTATGTGCCCAAGATTCATCATAATTTCAAACTTAAAGGATTTAAATATGGGAGATGGATACCAAGTTCTGGGAACAGATTTTCAGGATAACAGCCAGGATTGGTAAAAAGTAGGGAGAATGGATACAGCCTTCAAAAAAAAATGCTATTTTACAATTTCTGGCAGATAAAGTGCTTGTTGGGATTCTATCATGAATGTTTAATTGGGAGGCTTACCCCCCATTTTCATGAAATAAAATAATTTTATTATTTGTTTAGTGCCTACTGTCTGGCAATGAAGTAGCCCCTTTGCATATAGTTTTATCATTTAATCTCTACAAATATTCCCAGGAGAACACACATGTCACAGGGAAGGAACCAAGAAAATCCAGGGTAAGTGGCAGGAAGGCAGATGGGCTGGAGGGCTTACCCTCCTTCAGGCTGACACAGAGACACCAGAGTTTATTGACAAGCGTGTTGCTGAGGTGGTTTATTTAATACTTTGCTTCCTTGATGAAGTGGATCTCTTGAAATTGTTTATGTCTGGCTTATCTTCCCCTCTCTCCTCTGCCTCAGGACTTCTCCTCGTAAGTAATATGAATTTAGCCTGAACTGATTCAGGAAAATCAGAAAATAAAAAATTAGCCCACACAAATGTCTGCTTAGTTCTTGTAATTCAGTACTTCCTAAAACTCCTAGAAATGCAAGGAAGGTGTGTTACCTCGGGGACTGAGTGCATTTGAAGAGTGAGAAATGTATTGTGATCTGGTAAAGGCACAGGCTGTATAGACAAAGATCCGGGTTTGGATCCTGGCTCCACCAAGTACTGAAAACATGACCACCCAGAGCCTCAGTTTCTTCATGTGTTAAATGGGCTGATGGAGCTCACCTCCAAGCGGTCAGGTCAAAATGAGATGGTACGAGTTACTCTCAGGCAGTATGCTTGGCAAATTGTTGCTTTATAGTGTATTCTTAGGTAATTCCTTTGTCCATTGCCTTACGAATACCTCCTCATTTGATTTAAGAAAAATTGCATGCCTTAAGAATTTTAAAAATAAGGAATGAATATTTACTGATTAATGCTGGGTGTATTTTTATAGGTCATCTATTAAAAAAAAGTAGGATTTCTCTAAATAGAATTTATTCAGTGTCCCTAGAATATGATTCAGTTAAAAATGATTTTCCTTTAAATTCTTTTCAGAAATTTTCTGTGATTTTTTATTGAATAGTAGTTGAAATTTTCTGAGGAGCTGTTACATTTTGAAAAGTTTATTCTAGTAACAATTGATACATTAAATAAATGATTCATATCCCTGGGCAGCATAAAGCCCTGGTTTTTTTTTTTTAAATATATATAATTTTGGGGGTTAGTTCTATGACAGTTTATTGGGTAGAAGTATTTAGCATTTCCATTTTACAGGCAGAGAATATGAGTCATACGATACTCATTATACAAGAGCAGCAGAGGCTGATTAATTTGGGCAGAGGAGGAAATGTGTGTGGAGGAAAAATCCTTGATTCTCAAACTGGACAGATTCTGCTGTGCTGTGCAGCTGAAACGGTTTTGATTTTGCTTCTGGGTTGTCCTAGGTTTCGGCGCATGTGACTGGAAAGGTGTCTCTTGAAAAGTTGCTAATTTAAGAAGGTTGTCATTCTAAATGCTCTTAAGAGGATTAAACAAAGTACACGGCAAATAAATGAACATGTTTGGAAGGTTTTCCACCCCCATGTAATTTCCAGAAAACAGACATGATTCACTTGTTAAACCAAACACATGGGTATATTAATGAGCCTGGCTCACATGACTGGACAGCTCGGAGGGAGCCTCATCTATTGGCGTGGGATCCGCTGCAGGAATCGCACCTGAAGTTTTAATTAGAATTTATTTCCAGCGAGTTCTGCTCCGCCTTTTTCTCCCCAAAGTACGGAGCGCCCTCCTTGCCTGGCCGTTATTGTGCAGAGCCCTGCGGCTAACACTCTCCCCTGATCATCAGGAGGATGATGGAGCCAGTTTGTTTAGAAACACTTAGCTACACTCGCAGCGGGGATCATCAGTCTCTTCTGTGTGTTCACCTCCACGTGCAGAGGAGAAAAATCGACTTTTGATGCCGACAAACGCTAATTGACCACCAGTTGTTTCAGAGGGACTGTGGTGTTGAAAGCTGGAGTCCCTTTCATTTTTATATGTTGGATGCAGACAAACTGCACGGTGACACCCCCACTGTAAGTACACCCACCAGGGAGGGGGTCGGAGTTTGGATCTGCGTGTTTTAGTATTCAGATCCTGGCACTGGTCAGCTTACAGTGTTCTCGCTGGGTTTGGGAGACTCTTTCTGTAGCGATTTCTTTGGTTTCCAATAAATTTGCACAGCCGTCTCCTTCAGTCGAGTTCTGATGAGTTCATTTGGGAGGGGCATGTGAAATTGTGGCGGGCAGAGAGGTGCAATGAAAACTAGCCACCATCTGGTTACCTCTCCTTTTTTATGGACCAAAAAATGCTTGTCTTGTTTTGTTTTCTCCTCCATCCACCCCTTCATGTCAGGGAGTCGTCTTCAAGAATTTCTTCTTAAAATATAAAGTAATGATAAAGGCAGTGTGTCTCTTCAGTTGATTTCATTTGACTTGGGTTCATGTTTAAAGATTTTTCTGGTGAGGTTTTTATGAGCCCTTAAAAGCTGGAAGAGCAGCACAACGAAGATGAGAAAGTGAGAGAAATGAGTCAGCGGCCCCTGTGAGGTCTGGGGGACGAGGGAAGGAGGTGGGGCAGAGGCAGCACCGTGGCCTCCCCTGCAGCCCTGAGGCCAACGTGTAAAGCCAGCGTCTCTTGTCACCATGTGTTCTACCAGGACTCCCACGAAAGGAATCCGTGGAGATTAGGGGAGGCCTTACCTTTTACCCTCTTGTCAAACATCTTTAATGCTGACTGTATTTATTCAAGATGACACCGATATCACCTGCAGAGCCTGAGGGAGCGGTGCTTGCTTCCTGTATTGCCCGTCCCAGGCTCACTCATCAGACACCTGATTCTTACAGGCACTGCAGTGCCCGTGGGGGGAGCTCTGCTTCTGGGCTTCTCTGCTCCTGTGGTGGGAGCTCTGCTCCTCGGGGAGCTGGACACGGGAGTGCTCACATTGGAGCAGGTCAAACCAGCGCTGATCCCACTCCACATGGTGAGCCCTTTGTGTAAGTAGTACAGGTGGGATCCAGAGTCATCCTGTGTCTACGGAGTTCTCCAGTAAAGCCAACTTGGAGGAAAGAAAGAAAATGCCTACTGTTCCATGACTGTGTCCTAAGGGTTTAAAGCTCAGTGGGGAGCACACGTGAGATCTCATTCAGTAAATACTCTGGGGTCTTGACTCTGACTTGTCATGAATTTGGCATTCTCATAATGTTATTTCTCTTAAAATATGTCTAAGCAATCATTTTTGTGTGATGGTTATGTGTGCATAAGAGTCCTGAAGAAACTGTTGTGGATGGAAGTGTGGGCATCAGTGGTACCATAAGTGCTGGTGGCCCTGGGGGCTCCCCGAGCTCCACACCATTTGTTACCAGCAGTCTTTCATATTACATCTTATTCCAGAGCTCACCCGGGCTCCCATCTCTCACTATGTGTCTTGAGAGAATATTTGTTCAGAGGGGAGGTGACAGGGTGCTTCCAAATCTGTGTTCTGGTGTTCCCTGTCTAAAGGTGGCACTAGCACAAATCCTTTATTCATTGAGTAATGAAGGCCCCCAGTCTCGTGGCTATTTGGGCCTCCCTGTCCTTCTTCATGTTAGGAGCCGGAGGGATTGGGTAAGGCCCCCAAACCTGTTTTTGGTGAGCTTTCAGCCCTATCACACCTAGATTGTCCCGTTTCAGTCACATGACTTTGATTTTTGCAGGTAGGTGTGAATCCTGGACAGTGCCTGGGACTTCCAGTTTTCCCCTACAGTAGGAACACTGAAGAAGGTTCACCATGTAAGGTGTTTTCGGGGGCCTCGAGGACAAGTAGGGACCCACAGACAGATGTCTGGATGGGTGGCGATCAGGCCCGAGTCTTGGAAGTACAGAGATTCCATTACTGTTGCAACACTGAAATTCAGTGAGGAATTTGGGAAAGTCTGAAGCATTTGAGTTTAAAAATATTATCTGGTTTTTATTGTTAGCATTAGTGGTTTTAACCCTTAGACCCAGTCCCCGCTTTTTATAAGAAATAATTTGTAAACTTTCTTTTTTGGTGCCCAGAATTGAACATCATAGAAAGTGTAACCTAAGTATAAATATGATAAACAAATAGGTAGATGGAAAGATGGGGTACCTAAATTCTTATATTATGGGGTATTTTATATTCTATGCTAATTAGTGACCTCTCAGGACAAAAGGCACATACAAAAGAAGTCACGTATAATAAACTAATTTTCCAAGGCTTACCTAACTGGGAAACAAGTGGCTTCAAAATGTTAGAGCACCTTCCAGGCCCCGGGGATAACTTCTTGTCAGAGTTACACTTCCTGATGGTGTCCTGTGCTAAGTGCAAGCAAATGCTGTTTGGAAGCTGCCCGGAGGCTGACTCCGGGGATTCCTTCTCTGTTGCAGCTGTGAGGGATGGAGCCTTGCCTTTCCTGACCACAACCACAGAGGCGATTTTAAATCTCTGAAAATGGCCATACCAGTGTATATCACAACCCCCACAAGATATGTTGAATAAAGCAGAAAACTTTAAGTGTCTCCTTTAAGATAGAAATAGGATATAAAATAAATCATGATTTAAAAAATTCTAGTGCCCTAATAAGTGCTACATTACACTGGCTGCATTATTATGTTAGACAACTTCATTACTGCTTTTCATACCACATATTGTAGTTAGATTATATTTATCAGTTTTTCTTAAAGAAAAAAAGTCATATGATGCATTCTTGTGTCAGAGGTGAGGAGCAGAGAGCAAGTGTAAAACCGGGAATCGTGATGCTGGTCAGTCTAAGATCGGCTCCGTCACTGCACAGATCATCTTAACTCATTTTACTGCACTTTTTGGAATTACATTCTCACTTGGAAAAACCCCTGTGTCAGTAAGATTTGTTAGTAGAACAATTCTTTTTCTTACCTAGAGCATCAGTGATGTTTTCAAGATGATAAAAAAAACTTGCCCATGGCATTTAAACAGTTGCTTGTTCTCAAATTCATGGCTCACGGTCTCGTATTTGTCACAACTGGAGAACTGTGTTTTCTGTGTGCAAACTCTCACTGCTTTGGTGACGCAGGTACACATATCCTTACTGGATGGAGTATGATAGTAGTTGTTTGCATTCTCTCCCTAAATCTGGAGTCCTGTGTTATGTTTTCTGTTAACTTAAAAAATATGAAGTTATTTACCTAAATAGCTAACATCGCACCAGTGATGCATATCAAATTGGTCCAACTAAGAATTCCAATATTAAATGTGATAGTAAATTCACAACCCACTATTCCAAAAATTTGGATTGATGGTTCTATTGTATCAGGGACATTAGCTGTTTTAATTGAATCAATCATTGCTTTCTTCAATAAAAGTTTCCTTTCCATCTGCTCTTTTGGTTTATTGTTCTTCAGAGTTTCATTTGCTTTCTTTCCCAAATATATATGGTTTTTGCTTGTGTCATTGAAAATCATTGCTGGTTTTGCTACCTCATGCTGGAGAGGAAGCCTTGTGACTGTTTTATAGTCACTGATTTCATAGTTGTATGTGCTTAATGCCACCTTGCAGGGGTGTTCAGAACTAATGTATTGTGTACATAAAAGGCTTATTCTACACTGAGTGCAGGGTTAGTGTGAGCAGCCCATTTCATCAGTATCATAATTAATCCATTACAATCATCCTCTGTTAATCAGTGTTATCCTTCTAACGTCTCCAGGAGAGGAAATGTAGTATTCTCAATGCAAATCTTTGCCAAACTTTTAGTCAATTCAACACCTTTAAAGCTTTGCTGTCAATAGGACTGTGTGCCTGGTATCCCGACTTTTGCTTCTCCTGACCCAGGACGCGGTCTCCACGGCTGATGATCCACGAGACACTGGATTCTTGATCCCATGGCTCTGTGTGTTCTGGGACATCTGGGGACTTCAGCACTGTTTTAGGGGCTTTGGGTCCCACCTCTTCATAGCATTTCTGAGATGATATCTGTGGGTTCACCCTGATTCTTGAGTGTACGGTGCATTTTTTCTAGAACCAACACTAGCCAGTGTGGCAGCACTGCTTTGACCACGTGCTGGGACAGCGTGTGCTTGTCAATTCTTCGGTTTAAAATTTTCTGTTCTAATTTCTAAAATGGGGTATATTGACAGATACACTCTATGTAAACAGAATATCTGTGGAGTTTTCAGCAACTTCTAAGAGCATAAATATTCCTGAAGCAGCTAACCTTCCTCCCAAGAAGTGAGGAGCAAGCTGGCAAGTCCTGGGTGCCTGTGGCGGCCAAGCTCTGCAGCCCAGGCTACTCACTGAGGTGCAAGGAGAAAAACTTCAAAACCTACTTCCATGCTGTCTTTCACAGATTCTCAGGACTGAACGTTTTAATATTTAAAGAGAGGTGATTATTTTTTTAATAAATTATTTTATTTTTTCCTTTTTCAATATTATTAGGTAGAATTATTACAGATCATCTTCACATACATATTGCATGTAAATACATGTATAGAGTATACTGCATTTTTTAGTTTACATATATGTACTAATTATTGTTTCTAAGAACAGATTAGAGCTTTAGATTTTTAAACTTACATAGTTACCAGAGGAATAAAGCCAACTACAAAAGAATAATACACAGAATATGGTAATCCTATAACAAAGGACAGTCAGATGTGCTTACACATATTCAAGAAATCAAAATAATTAGTTCATTAGTGGTCTTATTATTATTAAATTTAGATTCCTCATAAATGAAGTCATGTGGCATTATTCTTTCTCTTTCCACCCCTCTACACTTAGAATGACAGTCTTCAGGTCCATCCATGTTGCTGCAAATGGTATCTTTTATGGCTGAGTAGTATTCCATTGTAGATATGTATCACCTGGTCTTTATCCAGTCATGTGCTGATGGACATTTGTGTTGTTTCCATGTTTCTATTTCTATGTCCCTTCTGGCAGCAATTACTGATTTTAAATATTTTCTACCTTAAAATCCTTCCTGAAGGAGATGTGGTAACAGGACTCAAAAACAGTTACAGTGCAGGGTTTTGTGTGATGGGCCCTGGGGGTTTTGTAGGAAGGTTGGCAGAGAGGATTTCAGATTCTGATCAAATGATTCCTCCTCTTGTAGCCCTGCTTACTGCCTCTCTCACTGCCTGCCCTACAAGTCTGACCAGTCCCTTCTGTGAATCCCACTGTATTGTGCACAATTTTTGTCCAATTGATGTCATCCCGCAGGGACATTAGGTGAGGCACCTAAGCTCCTGTGTTGGTTTCTTCCATCAGCCCTTAACTTCCTTTGGAGCCAGGACTGTCTCATTGCCCCAAGGATCCCTAATGCCTAGTGAGATGCCTGATACAGCTGGTACTTAACGAGCACATTGGTCAAATGGAAAAACGTGATCAAAGAAAAGGCCCTCGTTTTTCAGACATGCCTACTTGAGTACATAGGGTAAAATGACATGTCTTCTGGGATTTGCTGTCAAATGCTTCAACAAAGGACAAGGAAAAGAACAAAGGTCTGAATAAAGGAAATATGGAAAAGTTTGTGAAGTCCTTAATCTGGGTGATGGGCTTATTGTACTATACTTATTGATGTATACTTAAGTTATTTTATAATTTTACTCTCATTAGCTGAATAGCAAGTATTAATATGTATTAATTGAAATCCTTAGAGCGGGCCAAACTTACCCCACACAAAATCCTTAATGTCCTAGTAGTCTGTCTTATAGAAATCTTTTCCCACAAAGACAGGAAACAAGGGAAAGACAGATCCGTGCAGTATTTCCACGTTGTCAAGAGACCAAAGACCGACACAAAATAAGAGATTCTAAAGAAGATATAGAGGCTGAAATCAATGTCCTAAAAACCTAGCCAAGAATTCTAAATGGCCCAACTTAACTAACCTCAGCACTGCCGCATCAAGAATGGGGCAAATAGCACCTGGTGGATTTTTTTTTTTAAATAAATAAATAATGATCCAGTTCCTACCGCAGGCAATTATGATAAGACTGAGTATAAGTTCTAACACCAAATAGTGCACAAATTATAATTTCTACTTGATTCAAACTGCTTCTTTAAAACCTGAATCTTTTTATTCTTAAGACATATTTGTGGCATGTGACCTAGTGGTAAAATTTTCAACCAGCTTGTATTCAAAAAGTTCACCAATGTGAGAGTTTATTACATCAACTATTGTTTTTTGGGAAACCGATGTGCCTTGTCACTCTCTTTCATAAGATTTCCTGTGGAAAATTCAATCCTTCATTCAGGAAAGGGCTGAGCAAATGGTCTGATGGAAAACCTTCATACACTGCAACACAAGAAAATGAAAATGACTGTGAGCAGCCCGTGAAGCCGGCAGACACACACAGTGCATGGCTGTGTTCCCACCTCGACTTTCTGTAACCAGCAGGGAAAATGTGCATCTCAAGAAATAGAGATAAACACTTTTCAGGGCCTGAGAGCACAATTTCCCTTTCAGGGTTTAGTGGGCTTCCATTTAATTCTATAAGAAGTGTTTACAACAACAGAACAAGAGCTGAGATAGGGTTTAAAGTAACTTTTACGTCTTAGTGAAAATAAAGCCAGCTGATAGTTATCATTTTTACTTTATTTGATCTCACTCTCCTACTTTACCTCCCTAACCACCTCCACAAAATGGTGAATGTCCCCTCCTGGGTCAGAAGGCTAAGTAGAAAGGATGAATCACATGGAGATGTGCTTTGTTGTTTTATTTTTCAAAAGAAACATGTTTCATTCATGTGATTTAATAATTAAGATCAAGAAACAAACTCTATTCAATAAATAGTAGCCAACACGTCATCATAGTTGCTCATCAGATTTGGCCCCATGTTACACACATTTACATGGACATCTGCCATGTGCTGTCATGGGACATGGTGAGTGGGGACAGGGTCTCTGCTCTCACAGGGCACACAGCCTGGTGGGGGAGGCGGTGTTCAATCATTGCCTTTTTTTTTTAAATGTACTTACAAATGATGGGAAATGCTATTTTAAAAGAACAAAATGAGTCAATGAAAGAGAAAAATACAAGTACTGTATTTAGGCTGAGGGAAGACAGGGAATCTCTTGGAAGTGCTGACACTCCACTGAGACCCAAAGGACAACTCCCGTGCTGCAGGTGAAGGGCAGGGACACACTGATAAAGGGCTGATATCCAGAATATAACCAAATCTCTTTAAACTCAACAAGAAGGATGAACAACCTGATTAAAAAATGAGCAAAATGCCTGAACACACACCTCATCAAAGAAGGAATCTAGATGCCAAAGAAATCTTGGAAAGATGCTCCACAGCATCTTGTCATCGAGGGGATGCAGGCTGAAACAGCGAGGTACTACTGCACACCTGTCAGAACTGCCAAAACGCAGAACACTGACAGCACTGAATGCTGGTGAGGATGTGGGGTGACAGGAATTCTCATACATTGCTGGTGGGAATGTAAAATGGCCCAGATGCTTTGGAAGATGGTCTGGCAATTTTTTACAAAACTAAATGTACTCCTAACGTATGATCCGGCAACTGTGCTCCTTGGTGTTTACTCGACAAAATGGAAACATGTCTACACACAAATCTCCATACAGATGTTAATAGCAGCTTTATTCATAATCACCAGAACTCAGAAGCAACTAAGGTGTTCTTCAGTAGGTGAATGGATAGATAAACTGTGGTCCAGCCAGAAAATGGACTATTATTGGGTGTTAAAATGGATTGAGTATCAAGGCATGGAAAGACATGGAGGAACCTTAAATGCATATTATTAAGTGAAAGAAGCCAATCTGGGAAGGTTCTGCAACTGTCTGATTCCAACTGTATGCTGTTCTGGGAAAGGCAGAACCACAGAGACTAAAAGATCAGTGGCTGTCAGAGGCTAGAGGGGAAGGAGCAATGAATGAGGTGCAGCACGGAGCATTTTTAGGGTCACTAAGACAGACTACTCTGTATGATGCTGTGACGGTGGATACATGTCATTGTACATCTGTCCAAACCCACAGAGTGCACACCACCAAGTGTAAATCCTAGTGTCAAGTATGGGCTCTGGGTGATGATGACGTGTCAGTGTAGGTTCACCCATTGTCGCAAATGCACGCTCTGGTGCAGGCGTCAATAGTGAGGAGGCTTTCGCGACTAACTGCAGTTCATACATCCAATCCGACCCCAGCCACCCCTGTTAATAAAGCTCTGTCTGTGTGTGGATTGTCCGGCTGCTCTGGCGTCTGAACAGCAGAGCTGAGCGGCTGCACCAGAGATCAGGAGGCTTGCAGACCCTGAAATATTTACTCCCAAGCAATTGACAGAAAAAAGCCTGCTCAGCCATGTTCTACACGAATCAGAATTAACCCTGATGAGACAGGACTGCAGGGCCCAAACCAGGCATGGTTAATGTGACTGAAGCAATGTTTTAGTTCCAAAACCTTTGCTGAAGTCCTGCAGAACCAGCGACAGACTGTAGCCAGGAAGGGTCTGCAGAAGGAGTCAGTAGCAGGTCTTCCTGCCAGACTCCGGAATGCCGGGGGCCGTGCGTTGCACGGGGGCCATCTGCTTGAAGAAGGCGGACTTGCAGTGGAAGCCGATCAACTCATAGAGCTCGGAGAGGATGCTGCACTGCTGAATTCTCTCCTCGGAACCCTTAAGCACAGGGAGAAAAGCAAGTAGCATCTGAATGAAACATGTAATTGAAAAAAGACACGTAAAAAGATTTTCCCATAAAACAGAGACCTGATGACACAGAAAGAAGAGGAAGTCTGACTTAGTGCACTGACGTGACCGGATGCAGAAACGCAGGGAAGCAGCGCTGTGCAGATGCTCCAGAGCCCCTCCGGGCCCCCCCTCCCCACGTTCAGGCTGTCCTTTTACTAGAAAGGCCCGTATTCCCTGAAACAGAGGAATCTGCTAACCACACATGAGACACAGAGAGGGGAAAGAGGAAAAGGAAGGGAAAGTAAAGGAACAACCGTTCATCTAGACCCTAGGATTTGGACGGGACTTTCACAAAACACACAACTTCTCAAAGCACAGAGCACACAGTGAGAGTCTGACAGAGTGACTGCGGCATCTGCTCCTTAAGCACCAGCTACCTGCCAGCACACGCTGTGCCCCTTACTGAATCGTTACAATCATATCAGAAACTATTACTACCCCAGCTCACAGGCAAGGAAATCTGAAACTGGCGAGGGATTATTATCATCCTGGAAAAAGTCCCATGACCCAGAAGTGTCAGAGCCTCCAGTAGAACCTGGACTTAAATGCTCCGCCTCACCACGGGCCCTGAGCCTCAGGCTGACCCCACGTTAGGTCTGCACGGGCCCAGAGCATGAGTCTGTGGGACAGGGAATGCTCCCACTTGAAGTGCCAGGCCAAGACCCTCAGGAACCTATGAAATAATACCAAATCCTCAAACTAATTTCCAACCCACTGCCCTGTCCAGGAGGACTTCTTGGCACATCTGCACTGTCACGTGTGCACAGGCTGAGCAAGGGGCCCAGACAGTGAAGTGATGTCCCAGTGGAAGTGGCTCGCAGACCACTTCATCACAGGACAGACTCTCCTGGCTTCCAACGTTAACTCTCCATTCCATTTCCAACTGGAAAGTAAGTTTAGACTTGTTTTCCTCTCCTAGAAACAAAGAGAGTGGTAACATCAGCAGGAAACTCAAGACAGAGGAAGTCTCCTGGACATCTGGAATGATAGGCCGGGGAGAGAACAGAGACAGGGATCAGAAAGACCCGTGTTCCAGTTTAAAGTCTGCACGTCACTCAATTTGACAGTTTCCTTATTAATACAGGTGATAAAATCTAATTATGATTGTTGGGAAAACTAAATGAAATAACGTATGCCACTAGCTTAGGTCTAAAATCCTCCATGAGTGTTCCAGAAATGGACGTGATCATGGTTAGTTACTGTCTGCCAAGTCTTGGGTGCTAAGCCCACATCAGCCAGCCAGAGATGTGCCAGAGAATCTCTCACCAGCCAGCAGCCTTCTCCAACTTGGAAACTCACAGTTTGTGAAGAACAGGCAGTGGTGGATGCTTTGGGACACTCTGGAGGTGGCACTCCAGTGATGACTTTAAAAAGCTGAGGAGAATTTAGGGGACCATACAGTTCAAATACAGAAAACACTTTCCATGTCTACCCACATTGATCTCTACGCATGATGATTCAGAGAGGAAATACATATTCAAACTTACAACAATTTCCCACATAAGTGCATCAAAACTATTTGGAAAGAATGTAACTTTCTTCTCTAGATCACAAATCGGGGATGACAAGGTTTGTACTGAGAGCCGTACTTGTTAAACATCTGCTAACATATCTGGGTCCACTATCAGTCATCAACATTCGAAGAGAAGGATGGAAAAGAACAAAGCCAAGCTAATACACTCCAGTCATTTTTTGGGTTACAATGTCACAGAGGAGACGGAGAGGTCATCAAGGAGCCACTCTGCCGTGATCACGGAGCCGGGGAACGGGATGGGCGGCAAGATGTATGACGCAGCCGCAGCTGTGCCCGCGCTTCTAGGCAGGTACCCATAGTCACCTCCACAAGGTATCAAACGCTTGTGCACACGTCATCATCACCTGACATGTATTAAAGAGAAATGAATACCTATAAACGGCCAATACCCTTGGTGGGTACACTGTCCAAAGAGCAAAGTCACAGTTTGACAACTGGCCATCTCGGTTCCCTGGGATTCATTGTTGGAGAACCTTAAAAACCACTCCTCTGTCCTCAAGAAGTGCTGCCTACTTGTCCTATCTTTGGCTCAGGGATGGAGCACGTTCACGTGGACTTTAATGTCTGCACAGATTTGACTGTCTTTCTCCAGGTTCACTTGTCCATTCTGAAGAGGCCTGAGTTAAGTCCATCCTCCGTAAGGTCAATTCCCTCCAGTGACAACTCATCGAGCCTGCAATTAAAAGCCAACTGAACAGGACTGTCCTCAGCTAAAAATGTCACCCACCCTTCAATGCTTTCTTAATCTCCTCTCCTGGCTAATTGCAACAGACTAATACCTCCCTCCACCCAGCTCCCCAACTATGACAAAGAGAAAGTAAGGTCCATAAAAGAAGAGACAACTATATAGTCACCTCTGAATTCCTAGCATATAGTAATGTCAATAAGTAGACCTATGATTATGGTTTCTTTCCTTTAAAACCTTTCTGGTTATTTAAATGAGACCTTGGAAGAGAGGGGTTTGGGTCCAGTATCTTGATCCAGAAGACTCTGGAGGTCTTTTTCAGAATGGCTGTTCACTGATTCATTCAAAACACAACTTCTCATTCCTGGAGAAGCTGTGCTTTTCTGCCAGGAGTTTGTGGTCACTCTCATGACAGAACAGCTTTAAACTAAATCCTTACTTTGGATTTGTTATTTTTCCCCTCTTCAAAAAAAATTGACTTTCCTTACTTTCTTGCCTTCAGGAATTTTTTTCTTTCTTTCTAATTCACTCTTTAGTAAAGCAGGGTTCTCAGGATGGGCTTGGCCTTACATAGGAAAAGCCATCCAACTCCCAGTGTGAGGCCTGGGGCTCACCTCCTGCCCTCATGTCAGGGCAACTAAAACTCAGTTCAGGAGCCATCCAGCACCCCAGGGCTTCTAAGGCTCCTGTATCTCCCAGAATCCCTGCTTTCTGGTTTGTCTTGGCTTCTGAGGATTTACCCTCACTTTCTTGACAATTAGCTGTGCAGCTTGAAAGATGAGGAAGGAAGGATTTATTTCTTAATCAGTATTTTAAGGAACTTGTGTAATGAAGGTTTTCACGAGTTTCTAGAATCCTCCATTGCCGAGACAGAAAACACACTAGATATTTTCTAAATTTAGGTATCATGTGCATTTTTTTCTTTGCTTTTGTTTTCTTAACTGCTTACAGACATTTTTTAATTAAAAAAATTAGGGCCCCTAATAGGATAGACCATTGAAGGGGCAAACAAAATTAAAGGGGAAAGACAGAAAAATGATAAGTACTCTACAATGTTAATAGAATACATACACTATGGATCAGATCAGCAATTCTCAGTAACAGCTAACTGAAACATGACCATAAGGTAAAACTTCTCTCCTGTCAGAAGATGGCCAACAGAAAATAGAATTAAAACAACAAATAAAAATTCTAAGTCTGGCGAGGTATAGAAGGCTACCAGCTAAATGTGTCTTCTTCTGGAAAAGAGGGAGGCTCACCAGCTCTTTACTGTGGAGCCTGAGCCCAGGGGAGGGCGGTGAAGTGAGCTCTGTAAGTACCCAATTAGCAAAGTGAGTGATGAATAAAGAGACGTGAGCTTTGATGACAGAGATGATACTACTATTCACTTGTCATGTAAAGTATGTCTTCACGTTCAGTGATCAATACCTCGGCATCCTCAGGGATTGAGATTATAGGAAAATGCACAGCCCGGGCACAGACTTCCTCTTTCAGCTCGTGACACTGTACTTAGATGTCTCAAGGGCACCTCCAACTCTACCTGCACAGAGCTGACTTCACGGTCCTCCTCCCATAGGCATCCTGCCCAGGGCCCCTGGTCGGGGGGGAAGGTCTCCCTGCCTCTTCCAGCTCAGGCCCATCACTCACAGATGGGCCTGGACCCCTCCTTCAGGGCTCAGATTTCTTCAGTCACTGAGTCCCACCACCCACACCTGACTTACCAAGTACTCACTGGCACTCACTCAGCACTGACTCTGTGCTGGGGACCACGCTGCACACTGTGCACATGGTATCCACAGCAGTCCTGGGAAGTGGGTCCATCACTGCTTCAAATGATTAGATAAATTGTTTCACTTTCTTTAGAGCGTCGTCCAAAGTGACACGACTATTGAGCCACAAAACTGGGACCGAAAACCACTTGCAGCCACCCTACTCTGACTCATCACATCACCTCCTGCCAAGCCGACTAAATGTTTGCAAGCATTCTACAAGCACAAAAGTGATCTACGAAAGCACCCCACTCCCCCACTTAAAATCTGTCAATGACCGTCCACTGCCCTTAGGAGAAAGCCCCACCAGGCCTGAGCACATCCCAACGGCCCGGCATCCTCGTTCCCTGTGCGGCCGCGCCGCCTCACCCACCACGCAGCGCTACGCGTGCCGTGTCCAGGACAAGGATGCTGACTCCATACAACCCGGGGCTCGTCTCACTCGAAAAATTATCACCCTCTTCAGTGGTCACCCTCTTCCATACTGACTCTCAGAAAAATGTTTTCTCAGGATGAATCAATATCTTTTTCCTTACAACTTCCAGTCATTGATAATGAGCTTCCCCCAAAAGAGAGATCTATTCTTCAGTCTCCTTATCTGTAAAGTGGGAATAACAAGGAAATATGTGAGGTTTTAAGAGAAATAATATTAATGTGAGTCTGATGACAATTCCCTACATACAGTAAGCACTCAATATGTGCTTACTTAATATTAATAAGAATATATTCCATTCCAGCAAACTTAAATCAATGTTTTATGGCTTTGTCCAACAGACTACAGACAAACTGTTGGACGAACCCCTTTGAGCATATCAGCACAAGCGTAATGGGAGAGGTAAGCGCTGACTCCAGTTACAGCTGCAGCCAACCAGCACTACGGGGCGGGGGCAGTTTGCTCAAACTCTTACATGTTGTTGGAGCATTTAGTTGTAGTTATGGAATAAAGACAGGTGTTCTTTAGTCAAAGCGCCTGAAACATAAATCTTCAAAGATTGATGCAAATTGGGTTTCAAGTACAACATTCTCACTAGGAATTATTTGAAAATGATAGTCTTAGCTCCTCTGCACATCAAAAGGGCATGTTCTTAATGTATCTGACTACACTGAAAGGATTGTTTAAAAGAAATTAAGATGAAGTCATCCTGAATAAGCTCTTAGTATTATCTGCACAAAGCCCCACCCAAGGGTCTCATTTCTCACTTCCACATAGGTGTTCAGGTTGCTTAATCTGGGTCTTGGTTTCTTATAACATGGGGGTGGGAAGAGATCTGGATATATTTATGTAGCAAATTTAAACCTAGGGTATTTGTTGTGTAGGAATCCTAGAAATAAACAAATTGATATATAGTCCCACCCTTAAGAACCTCAGTCTTTCCATTTACAACAGCATTAAAAATAAAATGGGAGATACATTTAACAAAAATTTACAAGATTTGTACATTGAACATTTTGAAGTATCACCGAAAAAAAATTTAAAACATCTACATATATGGAAGACACCTCTTGTTCAAGGAATGGTAGACAATATTGTTAAAAATGTTAAGACTCCCCAAAGTGATCTACAAATTCAATGGAATCCCTATCAAAATTCCAGCTGATTTCTTTGCAAAAATTGAAAAACTAATCCCAAAATTCATATGGAAGTTCAAGGGACCCAGGTCAGCCAAAACAGTCTTGAAAAAGAAGAGCAAAGTTGGAGGACTCACTTTAAAGATTACTACAAATCTATAGTACTCAAGTCATTATTGTACTGGCATACGTTTGGATACATAAATCTATGAGACAGAATAAAATATCCAGGGGGGGAAACTTACACTTACAGTCAGTTTTCCTCAAGAGTGCCAACAACACTCCATTGAAAGAATAGTCTATTCAACGAATGGTGCAGGGACACCTGGGTATCTGCAGGCAAAAGAATGAATCTGAAATCTGGAACCCCCTATTGTATATAACAAATAAAAATTAATTCAAAATGGATTACAGACAGAAACGTAAAACCTAAACCTATAAACTTTCTAAAAGAAGACATAGTATAAATCTTTGTGGTCCTAGGATAGGCTATGGTTTTCTAGATATAACACCAAAAGCAGAAGTGATTAAAAAAAAAATAAACCCAGATAAACTGGACTTCATGAAAATTAAAACCATTTGTTGCAAAGGACATTATCAAGAAAGTGAAATGAAAGGGGAAGGGGGTAGCTCAAGTGATAAAGTGCGTGCTTGGAAAAAAAAAAAGAATAAATCTAATTACCTCCCCTATAAAGAAATTGTTTTAATGTTTAAAAAAATTAATGTTAAACGACAATCTGCAGAATAGGAGAAAAATTTTGCAAAGCATGTATCTAATAAGAGACTAGTATCCAGGATATAAAACAAATGCTTTCAACTGAACAATACAAAGAAAATTGACCCAATTTTTAAATTTGCCAAGGATTTAAATACATACACAATTGGCCAATAAGCATATGAAAAGATGCTCAGCATCACTAGCCAAATCAAAATCAAAATGAGATCTCAATTTACACCCAGTAGGATGGTTATAATCAAAACATGGACAATAACAAGTGTCTGTCAGGAGGCAGTGAAATGGAGCCCTCATATGCAGCCGGTGGAAAAAGGCAATGGTGCAGCTTCTTTGGAAAAGTCTGGTGTTTCCTCAAAAGGCTAGAGTTATCATACGGCTAAGCAATTCTACTCCTACATATAGTGTCATCCTTCAGTGTCCTCATGGGATTGGATTCAGGAACCCACCACACTGGATTCCATAATACAAGGATGTTCGAGTCCCTTTACAGTCAGCCATCTGGATCCATGAAGTGGAAACTACAGATATGTCGGGCCAACTGTACAACCAACCGAATGAAAACATATTCTTATAAAAACTTGCACATCAATATTCATGGCAGTATCATTCAGAGTAGCCAAAATTTACAAACAATATCCATCCATCAATGAATGGATAAACAAAATTATCAAGAATAGTCCCATAAAATTTTGGTCATTGAATCTTTGACAAAGGAGCTGAGAAAATACAATGGAGTAAAGACAGCCTCTTCAGCAAATGGTGTAGGGAAAACTGGACAGCTGCATGTAAATCAATGAAGTTAGACTACTTCCTCACAGCATACACAAAAATAAATTCAAAATGGCTTAAAGATTTAAACATATAGACAAGACACTATAAACCTCTTAGAAGAAAACTTAGGCAAAACATCTGACATACATCTCAGCAATGTTCTCCTAGAGCAGTGTACTCAAGCAATAGAAATACAAGCAAAAATATACAAGTGGGATCTAATTAAACTTACAAGCTTTTGCACAGCAAAGGAAACAATAAGCAAAACAAAAAGACAACCTATGGAATGGGAGAAAATATTTGCAATGAATGAAACTGACAAGGGCTTAATTCCCAAAATATATAAACAGCTTTTACATTGATAAGAAAGAAAAACAAACAATTCAATCCAAAAATGGGCAGAAGACCTAAACAAACATTTCTCCATAGAAAACATGCAAATGGCCAATAGGCACATGAAAAAATGCTCAGTATCATTATCAGAGTAAAGCAAATCAAAACTACAATCAAGTATCACCTCCCACCAGTCAGAATAGCCAGCATTCAGAAGTTCACAAACAATAAATGATGGATAGGCTGTGGAGAAAATGGAACCCTCTACACTGTGCTGGGAATGCAGTTTGGTGGAGCCATTGTGGGAAACAGTATGGAGATTCCCCAAAAGAAAAAAGTTGACTTCCCATATGACACAGCAATCCCACTCTTGGGCATATATCCAGAAGTAACCCTAATTCAAAAAGACAGCTGCACACCAATGTTCACAGCAGCACTATTTACAATAGCCAAGACATGAAAACAACCTAAATGTCCAATGACAGATGACTGGATAAAGAGGTTGTAGTATATTTATACCGTAGACTATTATTCAGCCATAAAATATAATAAAATAATGCCAATTGCAGCAACATGAATGGACCTAGAGAATGTCATTCTAAGAGAAGTAAGCCAGAAAGAGAAAGAAAAATACCATATGAGATCGCTCATATGTGGAATCTAAAAGAAAGAAAACAAAACAAAACAAAAAAAGACAAACTTATCTACAGAACAGAAAGAGGCCCAGAGACATAGAAAGCAAACTATGGTTACCAGAGGGGAGAGGGTGTGGGAAGGGATAAATTGGGAGTTCAAGATTTGCAGATACTGACTATGTATAGAATAAACAGCAAGTTTATACTGTATAGCACAGGGAAATATATTTAATATGTTATAGTAACTTATGTTGAAAAAGAATATGAAAATGAATACATGAATGTTCCTATATAACTGAAGAGTTGTGCTGTAAACAAGAAAATTATGCAACATTATAAACCGACTGGACTTCAATGAAACTATTTTTAAATTGACCAAAAACAAAACAAAAAAAAAAAAAAAGAAAAGAAAAAAGATATTATTAAACCAAAAGAATAAATTAATGTTTCAGGCTACAACATGGATGAACATTGAAAAAGTATGCTAAAATAAGCCAGACACAAAAGGACAAATACTGCCCTTTTAGGTGAAGTGTATCTAAGTGTTCATTGTACTACTCCTGTAAATTTTCCGGAAGTTTGAAGTCTATCAAAATAAAAATAAAGTGTACTATTCATTAAAAACATAAAACGATTCCTCACAGGAGGGCTTTAAATATTAAATGAAGAAATGCATGTAAAGCTCCTGGAACAACACTTTGCACGTCCACAGACAGTCACTGCTGTCACTGCCACTCAGAGGGTGGTGCCAGCGCTGATGAGAGCTGCCTCCACTCACTGCACTGCAGACAGGAGTGAGGGCCTGGGCTCTGACAGGCAGGGTGACCGTGAACCTGGGTCAGACACAGCCATGCCCCAGACTCTGCGTTACCCAACTTTCTTATACAAACTGCTACATGTAGCATAGACACGCTACAGGGATGTATCTTACAACACAGGGAATACAGCCAATGTTTTACAATAACTATAAATGGAGCATCTATTGTACGCCTGAAACTTATATCATACTGTAAATCAGCTATACCTTTAGAAAAAATTAAAAAATAATTTAAAAATGTTATCACTTTAGTATTCAATTCGGTTTTTAAGTAACGACTAAACAGCTTAGAATGTATAAAAGCATTTAAGTGTGATAAATTTGTTTACATATATATTTATTTTCAGCTTCCTGCTAAAAGAGAAATTAAACAATTTTTAAACACATCTTAACAAGAGTAACAACAAAAAGACAAAAGTTAGAGTGAAGAGAAAATGGAGATTCAATACTTACATGAAACCAGAGGGAGGTAAAGTCATAAAAACAGATGCCATGAAGTCAGGGCAAGTGTTAAAGGCAGACTAGAAGTTCAGCTGTAAGATTCTTGGCAGCTAAAGCAAAAAGAAAAAGATGACGAGGTGGGTGGTAGAGCTCAGTGGTAGAGCGTGTGCTTAGAGTGCACGGGGCCCTGGGTTCAAGCCCCAGGGCCTCCACGAACAGATAAATACACCTAATTACCTACCCCCCCAAAAGAGCCCCAAAGAAAAGAAAAAGAGAAACTTCTTTCCTAAAAAGCTGATATTAATTTTAGATTAAATACTTAAAAAAAAAAAAGAAAAATAGAAAAAGATGAGTGACACAAGTGATAATGCCTGTGAGATAAATCTGCGGTGGCTGCTGGAAGGTCCCCATGTCCCACGTGCGAAAATCTGAAACATCTTTCTCACCACTCAGAGTCATCCTCAGCCCACCCCACTCCTCTCCCTGTTAAATGCAGGAGCACAGGCAGAGCCCTGCCTTTGCTCTCTCTGTGTCATCACAGTGAGACAGGATGGAAGGGGGCAGAGCACAGCCATTCAAGGAAGGCCACAGTAATTAACATCAAAATGGTGAAGCATTCAACCCCCAATAGGCCTTGAGGCTCAGGATGAAGAGATTTAACTTCTAGCAGATCTTGAGCTTCATTATACACCCATTGTAATAGTAACATGGTGAATAACATGCCCCCAGGCACCATGGCCGTCCCAAGGCTAGCCACAAAAGGTCAAAGGGTGGGAAATGGCCAACTCTCTGGGAATTCCATCCCCTTGCCCTTAGGCAGGTCATTCTACTTGTTTGCATATGAAACCGCCAAGCCCAAGAAAACAAGCAACACAGCACCACCTCGCGGGCACCCCTCTCTCTCCCTCTTTGGAGAAGGCCCTCCCTCTGTCTGTGGAGTGTGTACCTACTTTTTTTTTTTTAGTTAGCATTAAAGATTTTTATTTCAAAATACAGAAGTATTGTAAGCATTACAGCCAACAGATGACACGTAAAAGTCAGCAAGGCTTTGTTTATGCTTTAGCCCTAGTTCTAAAAGATTTTATACTCAAAAAAAAAAAAAAAGGAGAGAAAGAAGAAATTGAGAAAAATCAAAAACCCTGCTATATTTGAAAGAATTAAGTTCAACTATGGTCGAATTTCAAGTAAAAATGCATTTAACACAAAATAGAGAAAATGCTCAAAAAGGGTTTTATATCTGGAACCATCCCTTGAAAACTTCCTCACATTCTTTTTTTTTTTTTTAACATTTTTTGATTTATAATCATTTTACAATGTTGTGTCAAATTCCAGTGTTCAGCACAATTTTTCAGTCATACATGCACATATAAACACTCATTGTCACATTTTTTTTCTGTTAGTTACCATAAAGTTTTGTGTAAATTTCCCTGTGCTACACAGTATAATCTTGTTTATCCATTCTACAATTTTGAAATCCCAGTATCTACTTTTAATCTGAGCATCCAACCCCAAACCCTCGTGGCGTTTCTCTTGCCTTTCAATGCATCTCTCTGAATAAATCTACCTTTACTCAACACTGGCTTGTTCTTGAATTCTTTCCTGCATGAAGCCAAGGACCAACATCTGGCGGGGCACATCCCAGGGCTCAACCAAAGCCTGGGACACAGCCCTTCTCATGCCCCACATCTATTTCCTTGTATCAACAGGACTGGGTTGTGAAGGGAGCTCTGAGGCCCCAGCTAAGGGACAGAAGCAGCCCCAAGGGCTCGAATTGGCAGGCAGCCTCTCCCCCAGCAGGGGCCCTGGGGTCGACCTAGTTTTCTGTGGTTTCCTGTTGTGCTGACTCCCCATCCAGAGAGCGTTCTCCCTAGGCCTGTCCCCACAAAACCCTTCTCTCCAAAATACAAGCACATCATGTCACAATCCTCTTTTTCAACCAGGAAATGCTCAGCCCAACTTTCCTTCCCCAGTAAAGAACCTAACTTTCCTCCCTCCCATCCTACAAATTTTTTCTTTGTGAGAACTCTGCACTCTCCACACACCATCCTGAACTCAGGTGCCTTGCTGGCTGGGACAGAGATGTTTCAGTCTCACACAGCCTTCGTCCTTTCACTTTCCCCTTTCTACCTTAAAAAGCCATTCCTAAGTCTCCGACCCCTCTGATTCTGAACATCACAAAGTGCTGAGTTTACAGTCACTATGTGCATACATCCCAGGTTTTGGACAGGTTTCCTTCACAAGTTCTTCATTAAGGAGCTGCATCAAGACGTTTACAGAGGCTATTCTTACATCTGAGCGGAGAAGCCTGCATAAAATTTAAATGGCTTGGAAGAGAGAGTTAACCAGGGATAGAGAGGATGCAGGTCCTAGTCAACACAGTCATGAGGCAAAATGTTCTTCAAAGGCTCAGAATGGCTTCTGAACACGGAGTCAGCAGGGAGGAGGTGCCAGGCAGTGAGTGGCATGAGTGACACAGGGTATGCTCCCCCAGCTGGGGAAGAATTGGATTTTTTTCTATTTTTCCAAACAACTTCTTACTACCTTTTTCTCCTATTGTCACATACCATTTCCTACAAATTAAGAAAATCAATGTCAGTCATTTGGGCCACTTGGGAGAAGCTACACGATGGCATTCACAGGGCTGGGGCATGACAGCCAAAGCAGTCTAAGTTGAAAGGGCAGTGGGGGGTGTTGGGAAAACTGGACAGCAGCATGTAAAACTATGAAGCTAGAACACTCCCTTACACCATATACAAAAATCAACTCAAAGTGGATTAAAGACTTAAACATAAGACAAGATACAATAAACCTCTTAGAGGAAAACATAGGCAAAACATTATCTGACATACATTTCAAAAATTTTCTCCTAGAAGAAATAAAAGCAAGAATAAACAAATGGGACCTAATGAAACTTACAAGCTTCTGCACAGCAAAGGAAACCAGAAGTAAAAGAAGAAAAAACCTACGGAATGGGAGAAAATTTTTGCAAGTGAAACCAATAAAGGCTTGATCTCCAGAATATATAAGCAGCTCATATGACTCAATAAGAAAAAAATAAACAACCCAATGCAAAAATGGGCAGAAGACCTAAGCAAGCAATTCTCCAAGAAGACAAACAAATGATCAAAAAGCACATGAAGAAATGCTCAATTTTACTAATTATCAGAGAAATGCAAATCAAAACTACAATGAGGTATCACCTCACACCAGTCAGAATGGCCGTCATTCAAAAATCCACAAATGACAAATGCTGGAGAGGCTGTGGAGAAAGGGGGACCCTCCTACACTGCTGGTGGGAATGCAGTTTGGTGCAGCCACTATGGAAAACAGTGTGGAGATTCCTCAAAAGACTAGGAATAGTCTTACCATATGACCCAGGAATCCCACTCCTGGGCTTGTATCCAGAAGGAAATCTACTTCAGGATGACACCTGCACCCCAATGTTCATAGCAGCATTATTTACAATAGCCAAAACATGGAAACAGCCTAAATGCCCATCAACAGGTGACTGGATAAAGAAGAGGTGGTATACTTATACAATGGAATACTACTCAGCCATAAAAACTGACAACATAATGCCATTTGCAGCAACATGGATGCTCCTGGAGAATGTCATTCTAAGTGAAGTAAGCCAGAAAGAGAAAGAAAAATACCATATGAGATCGCTCATATGTGGAATCTAAAAAAACAAAAACAAAAACAAACAAACAAACAAAAACAAAGCATAAATAAAGGAGAGAAATAGACTCACAGACAGAGAATACAGACTTGTGGTTACCAGGGGGGTGGAGGGTGGGAAGGGATAGACTGGGATTTCAAAATTGTAGACTAGACTACACTGTATAGCACAGGGAAATATACACAAAATTTTATGAAAACTCACAGAGAAAAAAATGTGACAATGAGTGTGTATACGTCCATGAATAACTGAAAAATTATGCTGAACACTGGAATTTGACACATTGTAAAATGATTATAAATCAATAACAAATGTTAAAAAAAAAAGGGCAGTGTGGGTATTTCCAAGGTAATCAAGGGCATGCAACAAACTCCCCAGCTTCAGTGACCTCATCTCAAAGGTGGGGCCAATTAAACTACTAAAGAAAGTGCGTGTTGATTTTGGGCGACATCTGTTTACTAACTAAGGGCCCGTGAGACCTGCCGCTTAATGGGGAATGAGTATGATCAACGAGGCCCAGTCTTCCTGGTCACGCGTACCCTGCCTTCCTGCCTTGTTGCAGGAGCAGAGCTTGTTTAGATGAGATGAACGCCCCAAGACCAGCCCCGATGGGAAAGCTCCCAGCTCTGCACAGCGAGGCGTGTTACTTTCCTTCTCAGAGCTGATCACAGTATGCAGTCGTCTGCTTTTATGTTTATCCCTTTTGTAACTGCCTCTCCTCCGGAGTTTTTGCTCAAGCAGCACAGGACCAGGTGTGTCTTGATGCCTGCTGGATATTCTGGGCTGGGAGGCAGCTGACCACACATCTGGCTCTGGTGCTGAACGGAGAAGGGAAAAGGCCCAGGGGCCCATGCTGAAACGAGGCCCCTGCACTCAAAATTATGGTCTGAGTTTGAGCAAATTACACAGTCTTATTTACCCTGAGATTCCTCATCTGTCCATGAAAATATCTACCCATGGCACACACAGTTAGAAGGATTAAAGGAAATCACCAAATTCACAACTTATTCAAGGGGCTACCAGTGTGTCCTCAACAGACACATGCTGCCTTTACGGCTCTGACACACGCCAAGCGGGGCGGCCGCACACAGTGAACACTGTTAAGTGCCAGTGTGCTAAGTGCTTCATGTGTTCTATAGTACTCTTTACAACTTACAACAATCCCAGGAACAAACGAATATTATCATGCCCATTTCACAGATTCACCAACAGGTTAAGAGAGGTTACATACTAGCCCAAGGCCCTATGGTCGGGAAATGGCAATTTAAACCTGAATTTGGGCCCAGGCCTGGGCTCCATCTCTCTCCCATCCACCTGACCATTTGCCTATGAAATCCACCTTTCCAATACACAAGTTGCAGCCGGCCAGCTCTTAAATGCAATGTGTGCCACCGTTTGTCAATGTTGGTTAATTACCATAAGTTGTTCTCAGAAACCACTACAGAAAAGAAAGATGGACTTACGTCCCTGCCCACAAAGGAGAGGAATTCTGCCTTGCCTTCTCCTGTAATGTGCAGAAACCCTTCCCTACACCACCAAATCCAAATGTATGCTTCCTCCATGTTTATGTTTCCACACGGCTTATTAAAGTAGAAGGTACCTGCAGTAATTCCATCTCGGCTGCTTTCAAAGGTTGCAGATTATCCATAACAAGTCTGTGAACAGAAATACTACAATATGAATGAAAATACTGCAACCATGTCAGTAAACAAAGAATGCTGAAACCAAGTCATCAGCGACTGCCAACACACCCCAGCAAGGACAGGCCTGCAGCCTACCCTCTGCAGCCACTCACAACGGTGACCTCTGAGCAGACTCAGAATAAGAAAGGACAGGATACTTGCCCTAGATAGCTAGGTGCTTGTCTAAAGCATGAATTCAGTGAGTCCGAATGTTTGCTTCCTCCCATACATAGAAAAGCACTAAATTCTTGAACTTGAGATACCTGGCTTTCTTTAGATAACAAGCAATGTTTTATTGTTCCAACTACCTGGTCTTTGTTGTAAAGCTCCTATATATCCTAGCTCCTCCTCAACCTCTTGGGAGCAGTCCCTCAGAGCGATCTGAGAGGCTGTCATCCTGGCTCGAGTCGTCCCGCCAAATAAAACATAACTCTTAACTTTGAGGCTTCACATGTATTTCAGTCAACAGTTTTGGGAACCATGAATGGACCCAGAGCAGACTTCTCTCTACCTGAACTCTCCTACTAACCGGAGCCTTCGTACCAGCAGTGGCCCTTTGTGCCCATCCGCCTCCTTGGGGAGTCCAGATGAATTTGGGTGAGTCTCTCCTGGTTCTTGGATCTCTCATTTTGGTTGATGATCCTGAGTTTTATTTGGCGGTGTATCCAGGTACCTGGCCCTTCAGTTGAAAGATACTGGGGGGAATTACCCACCCAGTGGAGACATTCTGGGTGGGGCCTGGTTGAAAGATAACGGGAAATACCCACCTTGAGGAGACGTCCGAGGTGGGGCTGGTGGAAACATACCAGGAAAATACTCACCCAGTGGAGACATCCTGAGTGGGTCCAAGTTGAAAGACAGTGGGTTCAGGACTGAGTGGTTAGGTAAGAGGCTGGTCTAATGTTTTCCTCAATTTGGTTACCTCTACTGAATTTTTCGGGATGAAAGTAAAACTCTTATGAGGAACCTTTCAAGTCCAAAAATGGGACCCTCCTCCTGGCTGGTAACAGCTTTCTCCTGTGACAGAGAAACTTGCAGGAGTGGTAGAGGGAAAGACTTCATGCCATAGAGTTGTCCCTGCGGGAAAACTTACTAGCAATTTTATTTTGAGAACCCGACCTTAGAATGGGGAATAGAACTTTCAAAAAAATAAATAAATAAACAGAAAAGAAAAGAAAAAGAAATAACAGATTGCCAGCCTCCAACTAATACCCCAGCCAGTTTTATATACTTACAAATCTTACAACAGTATTTGGGAATTAGAAAAAAAAAAAAAAAACCTCACTCTGAAAGTAACTAACCAGGCCTGATAAAAACATTTTTTGGAACTCTGAACTTATAAAAACAAAATCCCCTTTAGGGGGAACTTGGATTTCTCTTCCTGTGTCCTTGATTTGTTAACGTTTTATCTTTCTCTGAGTGTTTTATGTGTGTGTATGTATGTATATATATGTTTCCCTTTTTTTAAAGGAAAACTTGGACTCTGCCATGCAAAAGGCAGAAGTATTGTGTACATATGGTGGCCACGCAAATAAATTGGGTTTCTCAACAATCCTTTTATAGTACCTATTTTCAGACATTTTGCCATCCTAACCTTTGTTGCATCAGCCTGGACCACAAAAGCGTTTACCTTTTGGAGAGTAAACTTTTGAATTTTATTAAGGCAACTCCCCCACTCTCATGTGGAAAAGCGTCTTCATCTATTGGTTTATATATATATATATAAATTGATGGCCATATGATGGATACTTTAATTTGGAAAAACTTTTAAATTGGTGAAAGTTAAAAGAGCCCTCATTATAAACAGCTGTTTTATTGGTACCTATTAAAATGAAGTTTAAAGGTATAAAAGTATATTTAATGGTTAACCTAAGAACTTAGTTAAGAAAAAAACTTGTTTGAAAAGCTACAATTGTGTTTTTCCTTGCCCATCAATGGTTTTAGAGATGCTAATAAAAACTTAGAATAATTAATGTTAATTAGGCTGAATAACTGGAAAAAGGATTGTAAAATGTCGGAAAAAACAAATGGATAAATATTTTCATGTTTTTTTGAATGAGATAAATAAAATGGACATATTTGGATTTAGATACTAGATTTTGATACTAAATTACGTAAAGTTAAAAAAAAAAAAATGGGCCAAAGAGATCACCTACTGCCGCCCAACATTAAAGTTCAAACAAGTCCGTTTTATTTACCACGGTTTAAAGTATATGTATTTATAAGGCTATAAAAAAAAACAAATATATCTATATATATATAGACTGAAATACTTGATCAATGATTGGGACAACAGACCAAATAATCAAAGTAAAAATTGAGAAGGGCCTAAGCTCTTTGGCTCAATCATTTAGATCCCAGAGACTTTTCTATAAAATTAGATACAATGCAAGAAAAAAAAAAAAAGGCTTTTGGCACTCCTTCTAGAAATAAGAATTATTGATTAAACCTAATAAATATAAAAATTAAAGGTATAATATTTAGTAAAATTGAGATAAAAGTTTGTAAAATTGGTATATTTAAATGGGCTTTATATAAAACTTTTGCTTAATTATGTTGTGGGATAGATATGTTTCAATGGAAAAACGCTTCCTCTTCTTGGTATTATAAGGCTGGACATGTATCTGTCGCTCAGAAAATAATAATTGAACACAGTAAAGGAAACCAATACAGTTAAATGAGCCGTCCAATATAACGTAAAACTAAAAACTAATATTCAGTAGCTAATAAAAAAATATAATAAGAGGTTTACCCTGGGTTTAACTTATAACTCAAGGAAAAGAGACCTTACTGAATGCCTTATGCAAGCCTTCAAAGGCAAGATAAAGTAAACCTTAAAGTTTTAAACATGGAATTCTTTGTTTACAGCTCTTCTCACTGATACAAAAAAGCCATTTAAGGAGATACAATTGGGCCTGGGTGACAGAGCCGTTCGCTGGGGAACTGGAAGCGTGTGTCTTTGTCTTGCAGATCAGAAATGTAAATACACCAAACAGTGACCTAGGGCTGAGCCTAATTAGCTCAACGAGATAAAACTTAAGGCCAAAGAAAATTTTGGCATTTTAGAACTCAGAACTCTGTCTGGTCCTTCAGATTTTGTCAACAAATCTTAAATGTTTCATAAATAGTAAGCCTTAGTGATTTGAGCAAGCAAATTCAGCTTACTCCAGCTATTATTATACCTATCTTGTAAGTAAGTTTTAAAGTGAAGCTATGAGATCTCCAGCTTTTGTCTGTGTATAAGCCTGCATACACATTATAGATGCAAGATATTTCTACAGCTAAAAAAAAAAAAAAAAAAAATCAAAGTCAAAGAGCTCTGCTTAATTGATGTAAAAAATAAGAGCTTACAAATGAAGTATTTTTAAAATAAAAACTGACCAAATTGAATTTCAGCTTCACGTGAACTGGAAAATATTCAATATTAAGATAATATTTGATATTGTTTAGTTTAAGTATGTTCTAATTAATATAGACATCTTTAAAGTCATCAATATTAAGTATAATACCTTTACTGTACCTAGGTTTAGTGAAAGTCAAATAAGATCCTTTTATATCTGGTGCAGATTTGTCAAGAAAAAAATAATAGTAATGTGGCGTGGTAAAATTTTAAGTAAATTAAATGCAAATGAGATGAGAGCTTTGGGTAAATTTTTAAAATATATTTTTAAAATGTATGCTTAAGATAATCTCTAAATGTTTGGTATATTTAAATTCTAGATTTGTGCTACAGTAAGTTAAATGATAGGATTTTATTAAATAGCTATGCCATTTTCAGATAAAATAAGATTGAAATATGAATTACTTAACATTTAACTTCCTCTTACAGAGAAACTAAAGGTGTTTAGAAATATTAATAAATGGATGGTGCCACCCTGAAATAGTCTCTATTATTAAGGGAATGATCTAAGTATCGTAGGAAAGTAAGATAAATATGTAAAGGAAGATATTAAGAATGGAATTATATTTTGTTAATGAAAAATACTGACTTTCTCCTGAAGCTGGCTACTTCTGAATGGAAAAAAAATAAGGGACACACTAATATGAGTATAGAAAGCTGTGGAAGGCTCGTGGAAGAGGAACCCTGAGGAAAGGGTTTTGTACATGGTCGGAATTGGCTAAGTTTAGAATGAACTTGGGCAAAGTAAATGAATCTTAGAAGCAAGCTGGTACAAGACTAGATTTGGGTTTCTCACTGTTAAGAGGACATAATTTTCTTAAAATATTAATCCACGTTCAGTAACAAATTGTAAAACTTCTTATACCACTTAACTGATCTGTTCTGCCTTTATCTTTGACGTATTTTCTTGTTAATGAATGAGTAATTCTTTACAGTGATCTATAAGTTTATCTGACAAAGTGTTCTCAAATCTTTTAACAAGCTACCCAAATATCAATTTCTAATTAAAGTTCTTTTAATCTCCAGTTAACTTTGGGATGCTATAGAGGGCCCCTGAAACATCCCAAAGAGAGATTTTAAACTAGTAAGTTTCATTTGGCATGTTAAATAACATGGTATTGTCAAATGAATAATAAATCTTCCTAGGTTATAATGTATGAGGAAATATTATTAATATAGATATTCTAGAAATTATATGGACTTCCTGAAATTCTGGTATATCTGAAATGTTACCAGTCATAATTCTGGTTATAGTGACCAGGTTTCTTTATAGATTATAGTGTAACGGTGTTTACCCATGATTTTAAATCTTTTGTCATTTATAGAGAGTTAATTGTTTTCTTCTGATGATTTTGCAAAATGCTTCTCTTCAAGGAGATTTACTGATTTCTGATAAATTTCAAACTATAGCACTGAACGAAACAGGGTAAGAAATTTTAAAGGTCTAATGAAAACTCTGATTAAGTGAATTAGTTACATGGGACTGAGTAAACTGGCGAATATGGTTATAATTTTTGATTTTGACTGAAATACTACTGGCTTTTAACCTGTTTCCCAGACATAAAGAAACTCTTCTCCTTAAGCTAGTTAGGATTCACAGCAATTTGATAAATTATACCTATGTAATCCGACTTGGAACAGTTATCTTTTCTCTCTATCTGATCCCTCAAGAGACTAAAAACTCTTAGGTCCCCAGTGGCTCTATCAGACAAATGAGGAAGATCAGACATAGGAATCTCAAGGTATGTTAAGGATTTTAAAGAGAAAAGAATTTACCTAAATCTGTAAGGCAGAAACCCATGACAAGTCCTTGACGTGGCTTTCCTGGCCTTAGGAAAACTTATTAACATTCTACCCTGAGACTCCTTATTAAAAGTTCCAACACAGCCAATTTAAAAAACCCTATATGATCAAATAATCAGACTTAACTTGTAAACAATTTAATCTTGATTTGGCTATATTTGAGAAAAATTAGGGTAACTTTACAGAGAAAAAATATTATATTTTAGTGGATATTAAATTCTAGTTTTGTTAATTGAGGTCTATATTTACTAAGACACTTCCTAGATCATTCCTTGCTGTTATGTCACACTGCTGTAAAGTTTAATTGAATTATGAGAAGGATACTCTAGGTTTGTTCCTGAAGCTCAATAATCTATCCTTGGGTAAAGTTCCAATGCCCCATGACCTGCAGCCAGGGGATTATACACACTGAAACAGGCATGACTTAAAGAAGTGTCTCCAACCTGAATGGAAGGACCCTTTATCAGGTACTTTAACTAGACCATACACACCAAAGTTGAAGGAAATGGACTTTCGGATTGATTTCCTATCAGAAACAGACCCTACAGTGCACTGGCCTATAGAGCACTGCTCACCTTAAAACAATGCCCAAATGGAGAAAAAGCTACCAGGCCAGGATGAGAAGAAGACGACATCTGAGGTAGACAGCTGACCCAAGACACCAGACCAGGCCTGTATACCAATTACTTTGATAATTTCTCCTACCTTTGATTATGAACTACTCCAATTGTTAAGTTCATGGTAAATTACCTATGTCTAGAACTTCTGTGTTACCTTGGTGGGTTTCCCTACTCCAAGGCTACTAGATAGCTCTCAGAAACGTTATTCTAAAAAGGAAATTATAGTTCTGTTTAGGCCACTGTTGATCTTACAAGGTGGGAGACATCACCTGGCCAATTAATACCTGCTCTGAGCCTGACCATAAATATGAACTTTCTCATAAGATCACTCAAACTCAATCAGAAACACAAGCAAAATTTTAACCCAAAAATATAACTTCTCGACTATTAAATTCTTACTCGTGACTTTATTAACGTTACTAGTTGTATTACTTATATCCTCTCGATTTTATAAAATTGTTGTCTGTTACATTTCCCAATGTGTAACTAGGCCTACAAGATTGCTGATGGCTAAACATCTTGAAGAAATAGAAAAAATTTATAACCCTGCATAAAATAATTGTTATAGTGCGATTCTAGGTATGGGAATGAGCAACGAAGGTGAACATTTCCTGGATCATAATAGAATAAATAGTAAGACAGGCGATCCAGAGAACTTTTAGTATCAACAGGGCCTGATAAAAAACTAACACCTTGAATGACAGCTCAGAAGATTCTTCACCTGAAATACGAATGAGCCATCCTAGCACCGTGGGACAAAATTGGTCATGAAATGTCTCTCAAAATATTGGTCGAATTTAGGACCAAGGGGGAGCACTGTGAATGAAAGTACTACAATGTGAATAAAAATACTGCAACCATGTCAGTAAACAAAGAATGCTGAAACCAAGTCATCAGCGGCTGCTGCCACCCTCCAGCGAGGACATGCCTGCAGCCCAACCCATCAGACACTCACAGTGGTGCCCTCTGAGTGGACTCAGAATAAGAAAGGACAGGATACTTGCCCTAGATAGCTAGGTGCTTGTCAAAGGAATGAATTCAATGACCCAAATGTTTGCTTCCTCCCATACATAGAAAAGCACTGAATTCTTGAACTTGAGATACCTGGCTTTCTTTAGATAACAAGCAATGTTTTATTGTTCCAACTACCTGGTCTTTGTTGTAAAGCTCCTATGTATCCTAGCTCCTCCCCTACCTCTTGGGAGCAGTCCCTCAGAGTGATCTGAGAGGCTGTCATCCCGGCTCGAGTCCTCCCGCCAAATAAAACATAACTCTTAACTTTTAGGCTGAATGTTTATTTCAATCAAATCCCAGAATAGACAAAACTCATCAATTCTGCAATGGAACACACTGGATCAGGAACCAAAAGCTTGTTCTAGTCCCGAAAAACGACGGGTTCCTCTTTCTTCCTGTCATTATACAATCCCACCAGAACTCATTACTTTGCTGTCTGCTCATCTGGCAACCAAACTCAGAGAAGAGTCAACTCAGCAGACTGCCCTATTGGGGAGAACAGCCCGCAGAAGCACTGAGGGCTGCTTGCCCTCCCGCACGCTCTGCTGACCCCTAGTGTCCTCCTTGGAGACCAGGCCAACAGAGCTGTTCCCAAAAGCTGCAAAGTCCCACACGTTAAATAAATCATTTTATTTTATACGATATGTTACGTATATACCCATCTCTGAAAACAGCTTTGCCAGAAGCCCAAATCTTCAATATTAATCCGCAAAGGCAAATCCTGTCCCCAAGGGAAAACATGTTTTAAGACGATGCTAAGGCCTCCAAAGTCCTCTCCACGACCATCAAACAAACTGAAAGGAGGTCTGCAACTGCAGGAGGCTTCATGTCTGCTTTTAAAGCAACCCCTTCCTGACGTTGGGTGCTACAATGTCCCTCTACGCCCTCCCATCTCAGGGTAAGAGCCTCCGCTGCAGAACCTTGCAGGGCAGCTCTGACAGGACTGGACAAAGAGGATCAAACTACACTAAGCCTTCTGATGACACGAGCTTGTAACTCTGTCACTTTACAGATGAAGATATATATAGAGAGAGGTGGGGTGACATTGCTCAAAGTCACACAGCTAATAAGTGGCAAAGTCTATAACTCTGCTCCTCAGCCGGTGTGACGTCCCAACTGGGACGCCCACAGGATTCTCTTGTGCCTGTCTGACCAGTCCTTTCCTGTCACTCATAACCCACCACAGGGTCTGACCGTAGCCTGCCTATTTCAGCATCTTTTCCCTCCAGTCTCTCAGGAACAAGGCTGTTCGGGCCACTGTATGACTTCCGGCTCCCCAAACCCTCCATGCTTAGGCTGGTCTTGCCTATGCATTCGGTCCCCTGTTTAGAGGCTCTTCCTCCCCTGCAGGAGGATGTTTCCACTCTCCACAGGGACACCAACTCAGGGGAGCCCTCTTCTCCCCCTCAGCATGGCAGGTGTCCCAGTCCACATCCCTAGCTGCCCCATTAGGACTGTGTGTGCCCAGGTCTGCTAATTAGATCGGCAGCCTCAGAGCCAGGGATTATGCCCGGGCCACCCTGCAAAGCTACTGCCCGACTCACAGCCCCCAGCCAGCAGGTCACCTGGAAGTCGCAGCAAGTGCCCCACCCAATCCAGAAGTCTCTCCATTTGCCAGCACCGCTGATGACTGGTTTCCAACCTTTGGTCAGTTTCGCACAAAACAACAGCTTCCACTGTGAAGCGGGGGGTTTTCGCTTCTGCTCCCCATCCTTACTGGAAACATCAAGGGAAACCAAAAGGCCTTTTGTCAACACTTTTCTGATGACACCTTCCCACCCACAATACTCACATGCTGAAGAGAATTGGGTCCACGTGGTTTTGTTTCCCTTATGCTAAGGGGCTCAAAACACTGCGGGATTCTTTCTCTTTTCAGGGTATTTGTACTCAGTTTATCGGCTTTAATCTGTTTTTTTCTCTCTCTTCAGTGTCCCTAGCAGTTGCCACTTTTTACTCCCTTCAGCAGCCTCCCTCCCAACATCTAGTCTAGGAAATCAGCTGTGATGAGGGGCCCGGGTTCAGTAACAGAAGATGCAACTAAGGCAGAGAGAGGCTACATAATTTGCTCAAGAAGATCTGCTTCAATCTCCAACAGTGTGTGTCACGTCCCTCTGTTTAACTCTTATGCTAAGCAAGCTAACTTTTTGTAGATTATGGCTATAAACAGATGAGGTATCAAAATACATACAAGGACACACATCAACTCTAAGATGTTGATTAACTCCACTATTTTGTTTCTATTTATTTTATTTCTATTAAAAAAATTAAGAACCTCTGCAGTCAATATAGCAAAATATTACAGGGCTTTAAATCCAGAATATAGAGGTGTTAAGTCTATCATTACTCATACTTATTTGTATGTTCACAAGACAAAATGATTTGAAAGTCTCTCTCCCCTCCCCCTACTCACGACTGGCTCTCACCTGAGCTCCCAGACCACACATCTAACAGCCTTTCACTTTACCCACAGCTGAACTCATCAGTTTTCCCCCAGAACTCCCTCTGCAGATTTCCCTCCTCAGAGCACAGCAGGACCATCATTTACCTCATTAATCCACCCAGAAACCTGGGCCTTACTCCGTCCTACCTTCACAGACAGCATTCATCCTTTCCTTTTTACCATCTAAACTTGCCTTCAATCTGTTCGCTATTACCCACTGACCGTCCCACCACTCAAGAGGAAGCCACCAACACTGCCCACCTGGACTCACGAGTCTCCCAAGTGGCCGCACAGCTGCTCTCCCCTACTTGAGACAAATGTGATTATGTCACTCCTGCGCTTTTAGGGCTCTTATAAAACCCACTCTTCTTAGAAGAAACTCCCAGTTCTTCACCTGGTGAAGGTCTTTACCATGAAACTGTCAGCTCAGGAGGGCAGGACCCGCCCTCTCCCCTCGGCCCCACCCTTTGGCAGAGCATCAGCTTCGGAGGACCTGGTGAGCTACATCAGCCTGTATTATAAACCTGCTCTTGAGTTCTTAGCAAACTGCTTCACTTATCCATACAAATCCAAGGAAGATTAGAAAGATTTTAAATGTTGAGCTAGACTATTGATTTGGGGATTTTGCACTAGCAACCTGCAAGTACATGTTCTAATGATTCTGTATTCTTAAAACCACACCCAGATTTAAGTAGTATTTGTGGAATGTCTTTGGAGTAAAAGGGACTGTACTTTTACAGACTTTATGTTTTATAACGTGAACAACCCGGACAGGGTCACAAATGGAACCGCCTCACAAGTGACAAGACATGTGAGAGGCATATAGCAACAGGTCACAAAGATGGTAAGAGAAAAATTGTTTCTCCAACCCCCGAAAAAATTCCTCAAAGAACAGAAAACTCTGAATTTTGAAAGTAAAATACTATCATATAAAGAAATAAAATAAATAATCTTCTTCATCAGGGTTTCAAGATCTGACTCCAGAATTTTTAGCATGCTATACTGAATCCTAGCACAGGAAAATCAGATGGAATTGTGGTGAGTAAGTTCCAGGAAAACGGCAGTAATTCCTCCACTTGTAAAAGGACATACACTCACCTGTCGAAGGTGAATGTAAATCGAATTCTGGAGAAATTAGGAAGCTTCCAGGCTCCACTTCTGGATGGCAAGGACATGGAGAGCTTCGAAGCATGCTTCTAACTGAGTCACCGGCATTCTTACACTGCAGGAGGAAAAGGAGGCCCTCAGTCATGAGCAGAGATATTCCTGTCGTGTCTCGGGGACTCAGTGCCCTGCAGCAGCCCGGGCCCAGGTGAGGAACCGCAGCGTGGCCCACCCAAGTAGGAGGGGCAGTGTGCTTGAGAAAGCCCATCCCCGATGTGGGCAAGAGGGGCTGGTGGGATTGTTTGAACGTATAAGTGCTCACAGAAATACACCTACAGATAATCAAGTGATACAATTAACAGGAGCAAGCAATTTAATAAAATTTCAATTGTCAGTGGAAATTTTACCATTCCTTTTCATTTGTCCCCTCCACTCTGAGACAGTCTTAGGCTCTCTCACACCTGCAGCTCTGATGCAATAGTTGTAAAGTTATTTTACTTTGATGCAAGTGTCCTCACTCTCCATTTCGCTGTGACTGTCGTCTCTTAACACAGTCAGAAGTCTTCCTGGATCTCTCCCTGAGTTCCTTGGTCCTGCTTCTCAGATCCTAAGATAAAGGGCAAGTGAAGACACATGACCAGAAAAGGCACTGTGGACTTGACCAAAATCCTCAGTGACCCCTAGGTGAGTGCTGCCCACCCCTTACCTTCGATTCTCAAGGTTCTGCCCAGAGTGACATCCAGACAGGAGAGCGTCCTGGGCCAATTAAAAGCTGTGTGCCTTGGGTGCGGGGACAGGTGCAGGAGCTGTATCCGGAGCCTGGGCCCCTCCCCACCTCTGCTCCTCTCTCTTCCGAGGCCCCGCTGACAAGCCCCCAGGCTCCCTGATCTTCTTTCCTTCTCTTCTATTCTACTCCAAGCCCTTTTCCTCTTCCTTTATTCCCTAATTATCCCCAGCTGGAGTCATTTTTCAATCACAGTATCTGAAAAAATTTCCTGAAGCTGAAGAAGAGGTCTCTGGAGGACAATGCCCATATGCTGGTTCCTGAAGACAGCCCCTTTTTAGTGGGACCCTCACCAACACTCACGGGGCATCAGACATATTGCAGGTTTGACCACCCCCAAAAAGAGTTTGCTGTGAGCCCAAGGCACGCACAGCATCCCTGCTCACAAAAATGTCGTTGGCCCACTTATCCGTTATTAAGAACCAAAAATAAAAAAAAAAATTGTTCATGTTTCTTACTAAAATTATTTGTGAGGTGGAAAAAAAATTATAATAGAAAAGAACAAATTTGACTCCATGTTAGATGTGTTCCTTGGGCTTTAAACCTGTGCCCTGTTTTCTAGGCTCAGACTTGCTAGCTCTGGACCTTTTGTAAAAGAAAGTTGCCTTTAGCCTGAAATATCCAGGAGAGCCTATTCTCTGGGCTCTGATCTTTAAGGATGTTAGCTCTTCTGCACTTATATAGAGGTGGCAAATGTAAAACATAGAATAAACTTTGTGTTTCTTTTTGGAGGTTTTACAGGGGCACCATGATTTAACCCACATGGACAGCTGCAAGAACAAAGGATTCCAAGGACAAACAATTCGTACAGCAAGAAGTTTGCAACAACCAAAGACACCCCGCCTCTTTTTAGTATAAAAGGAGACAGAATTCTGACTTGGGGAAGAGGGTTCACCAGGATATCAGTATGCCATCTTGTGGGTCTGCCAGCTTTTCAAATAAAGTCACTATTCCTTGCTCCAACAGCTCATCTCTCAATTTATTGGCCTGTCATGCAGCAAGCAGAACGAGTATGGACTTGGTAACAAAATGACTGCATTGGAGGTAGTATGTCTCCTCTGTTTCCTCATTTCCATTATGTCACAACCTACCAGTTTTATTTGCTGTTTAACAACACAACCAAAAAACCTGTCATAGGGAATTGATTCCACGGAAATAAAATTATTTCTACTCCTTCAAAACTTGTTTTTCTTTTCTATTTTATTTTGTTTTGCTTATTAAAAAATAAAAACAAATCATTTTATTTCATGTATTTTTGTTATAGCTACATATTTTAAATACTACAAAGAGATTTAAATTGCAATAAAAATTGTTCATATATTTGTATAAAGATATATAAACAATCAATGCGGATTAAGAAAGGAATGGATATTTACTAAAAATCCACTGCACATCCAGTCTTTTACAAGCATATCCTGGAATATAAGCTCTATGATCCAGTGGTCCCCCACCCCCATTCTCACTGCCGAGTCCCTTAGTAATAAACTACCTAGGCACTACCTTAGAACCACGTGATCAGTATTTTAGGTATAAATGAAGGAATTAGCTCATTCAATTCTATAACAGAAGCCTTAAAATAAATACTGAACTGATTTACATATAAAGAAAATTGGACGCAAATAAGTACAGTTTCTTCCCCAAGGTCACAAAGCTAGTAACTGTTAAAGGCAAGATTTGAACGCATCTGCCTGATTCTAAAAACTAAGGTGGAAATTCCATTCGACTGGGGAGGGTCCAGCAGCACAGCCTATCACCCTATCTTTGTTCAGATCTAGCCTTAGACAGCCTGAGACAGCACCCCATTCCTATGGAACTCGAGGGCAAATGATAACAGTAAGGATTTTATATCCAGTAGTTTCTTAGGTCTCATTTATATAAAGTGTCAGCAGGTCAGCAGAAAAACTCTGAGAAATATGAGTGGAGCCAGAGCTTTTTGCTGATTAGAAACTCAGTCTATCAGGACAGAGTGACCTTCCCATGAGAGGCCACATGGACATAAACTAAAGACAGTTGAGCAATGAAAAACAGCAAGACCCTGGAACTCAAGCAAGAAGGATCCCTGCCATCCCGCAACCATTTGTCTCTTAATCTGCTTGGACACGATGGCAGATGACCCAGGTTTTTGTCCAAGTTACACTACCATGGATTCTCACCCATAAAAAGTTATGACACTATGCTGTCTTAAGTCCTTTCCAACTCAAATATGATGACACCAATATCTCAGCAAAATGTCTATGTCTCTACTTACTGTCTTCTATTAGGAGAATATTTCTATGACCACAAAGCAGAAATCCAATTAAAAACACCATGCACGAAGCCGGGTGAATGTCTGCATAAGAGAATTTGTTCTCACGCTCACTGAATGAAAACTCAGAAAAAGTTGTCCATCTCTCTCAGCAAGTGGGAGGTAGCCTGATTGTGTGTGTGTGTGTGTGTGTGTGCGTGTGCGTGTGCGTGTGTAAATCAAATACAATGAATTCTGGGATGTGTACAGACTTTTTTTAATGTTACTATCATTTCATGAGGATGAGCCAACCTTTAAAGTAATTTGAATCTAGTGCTCTGAGAGTCTCAGGCTCTTTTGGTGGAGGAGGGGAAAGGGGAAAGGAAAGGAGGAAAGAAGTAAATGAAGCTAAGGAGTAAGAATACTGCTAGTGAAAGGCAAGACATTAATTTTGTTGCTAATTGCATCACACACAAATTAGGGACTGGCTTTCCCCCGATGTCATGTCGAGCACTGATTTGCAGAAGAAGAGGCGACAGCCCATTTCTCACTGAACTTGTGACAGTACGTGGCATCTTACAGGCACAAATCATTTACCCTGATCAAACACTCTAGCAGCAGGCCGTAATTCTCCTATTTTGAGAGACAAGAAAACAGGAGTTCAAAGAGGGTAGATAACTTGACAAAATTCAGAGGACCAGTAAACAAGGGAGGATGAATTCAAACACAGATCTGAATGCAGAGTCTGCTCTTCTCACTCCCAGGACTGGAAAATCCTTAACACACAGGCTCCCCAGCTCCCCTGCAGTGTTCCTGGCACCAAGCATTTCCCATGGCACTGGTCTCCAGTTCTCACAGACACAGCGCTCTGTGCAGCCAATGACCTCCATCAGAACTTGATCATCTACCTGCCATGCCCACCAGGACTCACCATAAAGGCAGGAAAGCTGGCTTTCAAGTGCATACAAAGCCATCCCTGGTCTTACCTGGGCTCTTCTGAGGCCTCTCCAGCCTAAAGGCAGCCATGAAACTGCTCACAGTTTGTACATGAGCCACACTACCTCTCTCCATCTGTCTTCCCACCTGTACTACTTAGCTATGACCATTTTGATAATCTTGGAAACAAATTTTTAAAAACAGAAAAGAAAGGATTCTGGAACAAGTACTTAATACTTGCAATTTTAAATTACAATTTACAAAGTGAGTATTTACAAACCGAATCTGCCTTCCTAGGTGTCAGTTTAAACAGTTAAAATATATAATAGCAAAAAATTCTCACTTGCAATATTAATAAAAACATCAACAATAATCTGGTATAAACTCAAAATTTATGACCATGTTCTACATGGAGAAACTACATGACTGTACTGAGGGGTAAATTAAGAGGTGTGAATGTAGAGACATCAACATATTGCATGGAGGAAAGCAGTTTTGTAAAGATGTAAGTTCTCCTAAGAATAATTCAAAACTTACTAAAAAATCCCATGAAAATTCCAATCTGATTTTTTTAACTTGAACAAATATTTTGGAATTCTTCAGGAATAATAAAGTCATAATACTTGACAAGAAAATTTGGGATGGAAGAAAAGAATCAAAAAAAATCAGACTGCCAGTTATTAAATAAATTTTTACAATATGTAAGATATGGTGCTGGAGTAAGGAAAGGAGATTGACAGAAGGGAACCATGAGCTCAAAAAGAGACTCTAGTGTATGTAAGTATTTTGTACAGGTGGGATTTCAAATCAAAGAGAAAATTATGAATTCGATAATTGTCCTGGGACAGAGAATCACCTGGAAAGAATAAATTCTATTCCTGTCATAATGACCACAAGATAAATTGCAGATAGTGATGTAAATATTAAAAAGTACTAGTAACAGCAAATACAACTCTTTGCTCTTATTAACTCAACTTCTCCTCACTATAACATGTACTATTATAATCTCCATCTTAGAGATTAAAAAAAACCTACAGAAGAGATTTATTCCATTATAAGAGAGTATTTCTAAGAATAATGTCAAAGATAAAACCCATAAGGAAGACATTTACTATCCTAAGAATAGTTTGAGCCACAACAAAAATCAGAAAACTTCCTGAACAAAATGAAAGGAAAGAAATGACAAGAAAAAGCTCTGTGATACATGTTGATGAATTCACGAAGTTAATTTTCATAACATACAAAAAGCTGTCACAAAGCAACAAGAAGCTCCCTCACTTAAATGTGGGCAAAGGACAAAAGGAATCATTCATTTTAAAAAAGTCAATTGGCTAATGAGTGAAAATGCTCAAAACTTCACTGGTCATCAAATGCAAACAAAAACAATGAAAAAGCACTTTTGCTTATCATATTGGCAAATATTTTAAGATATTCTAGCTAGTGTCCATCTGTGGGAGAACAAATCATGAGCGACTTTTTCAGAGGATGGACATATCAATGGATTTTGTAAGCTCTGAAAAAACGTACATACACACTGACTCAACTCCACTTCTAGGAATCGTTTCCTTTAGGAAAAAAAATCAGTCCAAAAGATGTACCCCTCAGGGCATTTACACAGCACTGTTTACAAAGGTGGAAGAAAAACTGAAGTGAAATCATATCCAGCGATAGAGAATTGGTTACATAAGTAATGTGCATTTTTTCATTCCCCAATGGAGAAGGAATTTCTAGTCACTTGAAAGGAGTCTGTGATGAATGTAAATGTCACATCTAGGGACTAAATTTCCAGAAGCCTTAACCAATGGAATACACATACAAGATCACAGGATGGTCTGTACAAGAAGGATGCAACTCAAACATTCTTTCTGACAGTGGAAAATGGAGAAAACTTAACTGTCCACCATCAAGACAATGATGCGGTAAATCAAGGCGAGCTGCGGGCACTGAGGGAGCCGGCGTTTCGCCGTGGTCCAGGGCCTTGTCCACAGCACTCTCCCACCAAATGTGTCCGTGGACAAGAGACGACACCCGCACATCAGGAGACCCCTCCAATCTATCTGAAAGGACCGGGTGAGTCTGGAGCGGGAGGACGTCCATGATATACCCCTGAGTGAATAAAGCGAGCTGCAGAAAAAACATATAGTATGGTCTCATTTTTAAATAAAGCATATATACACACACCTATACATTGATTTCTCATATGTGTATATATATGTATCTCATAGGCCTAAAGGTCATGAAATATATATACCAAATTTTCAACAGCTTTTACTCTCAGGAAATAATGGGAAGGGAGTTAGGGGCCTTCCTGTACCACCACAGTTCTCTTTTCAGTATTTCAGTTAAGTATACTTGGAATTTAAAAGTTTATTTAAGTCCGAAGTAAAATGGACGATGCCTCCATAAGACAGAATGCTACACTGGTCTTTAAAAATCATGCCAGGGGAGATAGAATATTGCAGAAAAACATGTAATAAGCCGAATGGAAAATGGAGTTCTCCACACAGTAAACAGGCACAGGGTGCTCGCTGGTTTTTATGACAGAGCTGATACACAGTGACGACAAAGACAGAAAATAGATGCTAAAGCGTTAATTATTATCTCTGATTAGTGGGACAAGGATAGCCTCTTTTGTCCCTTTTTTCAGACTTATATTAAATACACATTATTTTTCATCTGAAAAAAGCATTTTTAGATGTCTAGTACCACACATTGGAGAAAATGCATGAATACTTACACAAATAAGTAACTAGGAGACACCGCAGCACTGTCACACAATGTAGAACGGGCGATTCTGAATAACACCGCGCAGTTACAAAAGGACCCACAAAGTGAGAGCACCTGCTGTAACAAGACGCAGCCCCCTTCAATTTGTCAGTTGTGTCTTCAGGGCTGAGGCAGTTCTGAGCACGGCCAGTGTCAGTGCTGATTTCTGGATGGATGCCACTGGAGGTAGGGGCACCTGCAAGCCGAGAGGAAGAACAGAAGTCCTCTGCCTTTTCTGTCTTGTTTCTTTGTTACTTTAAAAGAGAGGCATAAATAAGATAAACTGTGTATCTTCCCTACTGAAATTTCAGAAATGAAACCGTTTTTAGAGTCTACACAGCTTATATTCTGCCTATAACTGTCTTTTCAAAAAAGCATCATATTAATTAAATGTTAATTAACTCAGTTAATTAACTCCCTGTTTAAACCTTCTATTAAAGAATATGAAATGCACTACGTAAAAGCACCACGCCTGCAGTGACAAACTTAGCTGTCTTGATGGCAGTGCAGTAAGCCCCCACCATCCCGTGGCCCTGAGCTCCTGATGCTGCTAAGAGAGCACACTGCCGCCTCAGATGGAGAGATACTGTGAAAGCATTTTCTGAAATCTACAGCACTGACAAAACATAACTGACAAATCCCAGGCACCTTGGAGGCTGTCATTTTCTGTTTCTGGCCAAACACCGTCAATGAGCAGAACCACCCCATTCCCGAGTCATGGGACTCACTTGGGAAGCAGTTTTGGAGAAATTGCTAGATATAGAATGTAACCGACTATATATAGAACTCTGAAAAAAGAAAAGATGAAATACTCTGATTTTGGAAGACACTCAAAATATTCTCCTAAGCCTTAGTAGCTGGAAAGACCGGGCTTCTCCTAAGCCACTTATTTATTTCACAGCCAGTGAGCATCTCCCACAAACCCTGTTTCCCTGTGTCTGCTGGGAGCCTCAGGCACACTCTTGTTGTCCATCTTATAAGTGACAGGGCAGAAGTATGTGTCTCACGCCTGCAACCCTCACACAGGCTCGCCTCCTAGCCTCACTGTCTGAACTTGACCCCATTTTCTCACCTGTTTATTTAGTATCTGTTCTTCTGTAAGCTGCCTGAAATACTTTTTGGAACAAGTCAAAAGAATGAGTGGGTAGAGAAATGGACACATGGACAGGTGAGAGATGGGCAGACAGACAGAGAGACTCCAAGAAAAGGGGAACAAAGAAAATTTCCTATGCAAAACCCTCTTCTAGTCAGGGAAGAAAACCACCACGGAGAAGTGTGAAGAGGCAGGTGGCTTAGGACTGTTTCCTGGATTCCATGAAATGTCACACCAAGAGATGAGAGGGTAGAACAATAAATAATAAAAGAAAAAACATGCATGCTTGAAAAATATATCCACCATCTGTACTTTCTAAAGAATACATTCAAATCAGCAGGGCCCAATAACAATCCTTGGGTATTTACAGAAGTGAGAATAACATCTCCAAACCACAAGGCATCCTTTGGAGCACTGAGAGTCTACACGGGGCGGTCATAAAGCCGTCTCCGCAAATCCATTCTATCCTGTACTTATGAGGAACGAGCAGCTGTGCTCGGGCTGCCCACGTGCGTCATTTAAACCCCACAGCACCTCTACGGGGGGGGGACGCCTAGCGAGCACCGTCTCTGCAGGACAGAAAACAAGTCCGGGAGAGGCTAAGCTGACCTACCAGTTCTCCATCTCACAGGACTGGTCACTCCAGAGCAGGACTCGAACTTGGACCCACGTTTGTAACCACGGTACTACAGTGCTTTATGTGTTTTGTGTGTATAATACATTTGTTTCTGGCATGAAAGTATATTTAATAAATGTTCGGTTGTCTTGTCTATCTCATTAGCTCACAATCAATCTCTATACTGTTGAATTGTACTCTTTTCCCCTGGAGAAAGGACCGGAAAGAGCAGGGGTCAGAATGAAGAGGGGCTCCATTGATTACCTGGTACCTCATCTCATCCAAGTCCCCAAACAGGGTGAAGGAGCCAATGCTCTCTTCATCTTTTAAAGAGAGGGCTCCACTTAGGATGACTTACTCAACTCCAAAACCAAGGCTGGGGGAAGGGCACAGGCAGCATCAAGAGCAGTATCACCTTTAGGAAGACAGAAAGAGCTCATGGGAGGGCTAAGGGGGTGTGCCTCATTTAATTTCAAACGATAAAAGAATACCACAGTCTAAAAATACTAGCATGCAATGGATTTGCTCTTTCTTTATATCTAGCAAGTTTCCACAGCCCCCATGTAACATTATCATGTTCCAGTGAAAGGAAGAGTCTACAGAAAGGGAAAATCAATGCCACAGGCAGGCTGAAAACCAGGCTGGAGGAAAGGAAGAGAAAGGGCATAGTTAAGAAGAGGGGAAAGGCTGGGAAAAAGACATCAGCACAAGGACTCTCAAGCACCATCCAACAATCATATAATCATTCATTCAAGAGAGAGTTATTGAGGTCTTATTTTGTGCAAGATTTTACAGCGGGCAAAGCAAGAGCGCAGCGTCCATGGTGGCAGCAAGTGGCAGGGCTCAAATACACTTGTGATCCCGGTACCTTGCACACTTGTCCTCAGTATAAAGGCAAAGAATAAAAAGTAAAATAATACTCTGTAAACTCAACGCATTGTTGAAAAAAAATTAAAGAAGACCTAAATACCTGGAGAGACACACCACGCAGATTCCTGGATCAGAAGTCAGTGCTCTTGGAATGGCAGTGCTCACCAGAGCGATCCGTATATTCAACGTGGTCTCGATCACAATCCCAGCATGCTCCTCTGCAGAAAGTGACTAATTGCTGCTACAATTCATATGGGAATTCGAGGGTCTCAGTAACCAAAATGTACTTGAAAAAGAAGAAGAAGTTGAGAGGACTTGTAATTCTCAATTTCAAACCTTACAACTGTATCTCCAGGTGAGATTAGAGGCCATTTTTAAGTTATTATTTTGTTTATCCTTATTTTCCAAATTCTCTACAATGAATATAACTGTTACAATAAGAAAACTAAAAAGTAAGGTATCTTTTAAAACATGCACACTGATTCATTCATTGGGAAAAAAATATTTTAACTATAAACAGTTAAACATATATCTAGTGAAAAAGGACTACTTAAAAAAAAGAGTGCAAATACATTTTTCATAAATTGAAAACTGAAAAGAACAAACACATCAAGTTTCTAGGGAGACCGATGCAACATATTAATAGTTATTTCCAAAACATTAATTGAACAATGAAAACTCAAGAAAGGGAAAATCGTGATTGACAGCCAACTGCAAACACATGGAGAGCAAAGGCCTAGAAATCACTGTTCCTTTAACTCTGCTACTAATTCAATAGCAGAGGAAATTCCTCACTGAGGGGACAGTGGAATCCCATGCATAAGACAGGATACACAGTACAAACTCCTCTAGACATGGGGGTGATTTTCTTAGAATTCTAAAGTTACAACATTGCTGAAAAACTATAAAAACACTGACAGACAGATTAAAACACACAGTCATATATATTATATAGAAACATAGGAAGTCTGCTCCCATGTTGCATAGAAATACAAATATATTTTTTCATTTATGGGCACTGATTACTTTATCCCAGGTAGAATATTTCAACTAAAACAAATAATCAATAATACACTCCTCTTGAAAAATCTAGTTGATAAGTTTCTCTGCTATGTAAACATAATATGTCTAAGATAGATCTAAAATTATTGCATAAGAGCTTTGTATGGTTTCTTGAACTCTTCTCAAAATTCCAAGCTTAATTTTAAAATAGATCTGAGAAATATTTCTATATTATCTTTTCCCTCGTGAAATGAACAACACAGTCTGTTGTCAAAATTCTGTCCTTACAATGATTCACGAGCACCGTATCCTAACAAAACTGCTGGACAGCAAGGCACTATCCAGACACTGTGACCAAACAAATGAAACACAAGGAAGACAGTGACCCTATTCTGGAGGGCTTAAAATCTGTGTCAACACCGGGGTATTTATTTGATTGGTTTGATTGGGTAGCAAAATAAAATCACTCAAGTACTTTCTTCTTTGAGCATTCTGTAAGGCATGACTCTGTTTTTAGTGTCATGAGCAGGAAAGACTTAAGCATGACTTGATTAGTTCAACTAGCAACAATCATCACTCTAGAGTGAGTAATAAAGAAGTTAACTGATAGCAATGCTTCTGCCTACATGGGACCTAAAATAAACCTACACTGATCTCTGCAAGGAAAATGAGGAGATGAGGTCCCCAATGAGAAAAAAAAAGCTAACAGGAAATCTAAAAAGGAAAGACTTTTTCATTAACGATTCCAGGAAGGAGTGAAGCATGATGGTGAAGAGCACAGATGCTGGGGACAAACATGAGGGTCTGAAATCCCACAGCACTGGGTAGCTGTGACACTGATATGTCAGTGAAATTTTCTGCATCTCAGTCTCCTATCCATAGAATGGGGACAACAACAGCACCCATCTCCTAGAACGGTCCTAAGAATTAAGTTATTTTATACATAAAAGTTTAAATAAAATACCTCAGATTTTAAATATTACCCCAAAATCACAAGGAACAAAGAAAACAGAGATAAATTGGAGTTTATCAAAATTTAGAACTTTGCTTCAAAGGACACCATACAGTGATAAAACAACACACAGGAGAAAATTTTTTCAAATATTTATCTGATTAGGAATTTGTATCTTAAAAAAAAAAATCCTACAACTCAACAATAAAAAGGCAACTGAATTAAAAAATGAATAAAGGATCTGAAAAGATATTTTTCAAGGAAAATATACAAATGGCCAATAAGCACAATGAAACGATGTTCCATATCATTAGCTGTAAGGGAAATCAAGTCAAAACCACTAGGAGAAACTGCTTCCCACTCACTACAATAGGTTATAATCAAAAAAAGAGTAACAAGCACTAATGAGGACACAGAGGAAGCGGAGCTCGCAGCCCTTGCTGGTGAGGATGTAACACAGTGTGGCCACTTTGAAAAACAGCCTGGCAGATCCTCAGAGAGTTGAACATTTGGTTTCTGAATGACCCAGGAATTCTGCTCTCTGGGCACACACGTAAGAGAACTGAAAAGAAATGTCCACATAAAAACTCCTACAGGAATATTCACGGCGCCATTATTCATCACAGCCAAAAAGCAGAAATAACCAAAATGCCTATCACCTGATGAATGGGTAAACAGTGGGGCCCAGCCATACAGTGGAATATTATTCAGCAATAGCAAAGCATAGAGTAGTGACCCAGGTCACAACGTGGACAAACATTGAAAACGTTACTCAGTGTGAAAGAAGTCAGTCACAATAGACGGTTCCATTTATATGAAATGACTCAATTTACATGAAATGTCCAACACAGGCAAATCCACAGAGAGAGAAGAGTGGCTCCTTGGGGCTGGGGGAGGATGGGGAAAATGGGAAAGACTGCTTATGCGTACGGGGCTTCCTGTTGGGGGGATGAAAATGTTCTAAGATTGACTGGGATGCACAATTCTCGGCATAGAGTAAAAACCGCTTTATAGTTTAATGGGTGAATTGTATTAAAACTGTTAAGGACAAAAGCACCTCGGGCCAGTATCTTCCAATAGTAGATGCAAATTACTAACTTTTATTACAGGAAGAAGAAACTGCCCTCAGCATGAAAGCAGCAGATTAGCAAATGTTAGTTAACCGAAATTGGACAAGAGCATTTCACTTGAAGCAGTTGCTGAGTGTACATGAAATATTCAGAAATAGGAAAATCAGTTTGACATCACGAAGAAGCATTCTACTTCAAATGTAGATCAAGGATTCGGCAAGCCCAGCTGGTGGAAATGAGCAGAGAAGAAACCTGGTTCTTAAAAACAAGCACCAGAGCCAACAAGGAAATGGTGGTGTGGAAAGCAGGCGGCCGAAAATCTGGAACAGTTTGCTACAAATAATTTCTCCACTGAAAATTCAAAAATTAAATGAAAGTGATGCAATGCTGCGTTGACCTCACGTGAATGGGCTACCTCCGGTGCTCGACAGTTCTGTAACCCCAAATGAGAGACTCAGGAGAATCAGCATGGCTCCTGGGAGCCCCAAGTGACTACCCACCAGCCCGCGGACCACCATCACATCTGCCAGGGTTGAATTGCAGAGAAGAGACCAACTTCTGAAAGGCACAGGAAATGTTGACCAGGGAAGAAAAGGCTGTGGTCAGTCCTGGGACAGAGGCCCTGTGAGCAAGGTCAGAAGGCTGCAGGTGAACTGGAGTGGCCCTGGGGCAGGAAGGGACCACAAGGAAGCAGATCTCAATTATCTTCTCTCTCTCCCTCGGGTAGGAGAGATAAAGCCTGCATCCTTCTCACCTGGAACTGTGGGTTCTGGCTGTCAGAAGTCTTACCGACACGGAATGATTATTCAAGACTGTGGAAAAAGTCCAGAAATCGAAGGGAGTAGGAAGCCAACTCCACGAGCCTCTCAAATTCTTCCATGTTTATTGTGTATAATCAAAGGAAATAGTTATTAACAGTTGTGTGATATTAAGCAGGAACTTGGGGAAAGTCTGGATGAGACAGAGATTGTAGAATCCACCATGAATACAAAGTCTTAGTGTATCTTTAGGTAAGTTATGGGGTAAGGGGAAGAAAATACATTCTTTAGATATGTGAATTACAAAGCAGACCACCAGACCAGCCAGGTCCTTGTTTTGGGGATAACAGACTATCTAACTGCACACAAGCCCAGCGTTTATAGCTGAGGGCCTGGGTCATTGCTTTGCAATGAGCAGAGTGCTATCTAAAACCTCAACTATGCAAGCAAAGCATTGTCTCTGCTTTTTAAGGCAAGGAGACAGGAGTGAGGATGCACAGGCCCCTGCTTGCAAAGCAGTTACTAAGCATAATTTTTCTTCTTAAAGTTGACAGGCGGCTGGGGTCTGTTACAATCTGTTAACCCAATCAAGGGCTCCCACATGGAACCATTATGGAGAACACCCTGGGATGACAAATCCTGGTTTTGGGTCTTTTCCTGCCAGCTTCAGCCACTGTAGCAGGGTCTAGGCACATCCTTGAATAACGATCCCACAGAATCACCCACTCTCTTAACTCCTGGTGTTTGAAACTTAATTTTAGCTCTACACAACTTAACGTAGAAAAGTTTCAGTAATAAAAGATATTATATAATTTTTATAGCTCATCATAGGACTGTTTTTTCTGTTGCTCTAAGCTGCTTCTACTTGGTAAAGCACCTAACTCTGCAGGTGAATTCAATACTTTCCATTGGGCATAACTAGCCAGTTTGGGCTCGCTAAATTCTATTGGTCAAATACCGATACACTTAATTGATTTCATTCATCAATTTCAGCCGGGAGGAGAGGGAGTGTCACTCTGTTCCTCAGCGCACTTTATCATCAGCAACTCAGGCCTTCTGAAAACAAAACAAAGCATTTGTTTCCCTTCTTCTACACTTTTCACAAACACAACAGGAAACATCAGCCTGAAGAAAGAATTCAACACAAATGTTAAAACAAAAATCTATAAACCTGAAGTATCTCCATCTCCGAATTATGATACACAGTGACATGAGAGTAAGTGTGTCAGGCACAAAGCATTCGTGAGCCTAACCATCTGATTCATATTCTTCAAAGGAAGGAAGGTTTTCATATTTTTTATTATCACACTTTGTCATTGTTTCTGATTAAGCCAAAAAAAATTTTATGAAATAATTTAGCACTGCAATAACAGATTTTTGTTGTATCAATTACAGAAGGCATTCAGAGGGGAAAACCCACCTCTGTAAAAAATTCAAAATTTCTTCCCCTGTTAAGAACATGTATAAAAATTCAAAATATCTTCCCCTGTTAAGAACACGTATAAAAAATGCAACAGAGGATTCAAATTCTTGCGGAGAGGAGCAAAAGCCACAGAAACAAAGCAAAGTAATACTATGAGTCAATTCAAAATTCACTGGACAAACATGCTCAATTCATTCAATGAATTTTAAAGGCACACTGCAAACCATTCACTTAATGATCTACAGGCTAGAGGAAGAATTTCCCTCTTTAACAGACAGCAGAAATCAATAGGGTGCCCCAGCAAACAACGACCAAAGAACAATCAGGTTTTTAACAGTTCTGATAAATCAGCATGTTCTAAAGGTCATAATCCAAAAATTTTAAAAATTCATTCACACTAAAATGAAACAAACACTTAAAAAAAAAAATAACCCAAAGAAACTAAGCACATTGATCATGTACATAGATCAATGAGAACTTCTTGCACCCCTGGAAGAAATAAAAGGCTATAGCCTTTTCTTGAAAAATAAAATTACTTTTAAAGATAAATGCTAAAACACATTTCATCATTCATGTTGCCTTGAAAAATCTGAGGCACTTGTATCTGATTAGAAAAGCAAATCTGATTAATAGTATGTTACAATTCAGTGCCAGTTTGCTTTACAAGAAAAGAGAAAAGAAAAGCTACTGTTTCTCATATCCTGCACAAAGTGTGAAGTGCCTCCCTGCCTCTTTCTCCTCCCGTTTTCTAAGCTCATGCTCCTCAACCCTTCTGAAAGAAATATGAGAACCTCTTATTCCCAACAATATGCCAAATGAAAAAAGAAAATGAATTTATTTGTGTAAATATATGCCTATACCTTGAACTGGAGGAGAAAGGTATCAGAAGTCTATATGGAACTTATTACTACATTCCTGAAATCACACACACAAACGTTCACACAGACACAGACACATACCCCCTGGATAACTGGGCACTTCACAAGCTTAGGACTTACAACTTCTAGAAGATAACTTTGTAGTTAGCTTAAAACACAAAACTGGCAACTTTTGAAAGCCTTGATCATCTGCTAAACCATCCAAATATCAACAAGACCCAATTAGCCTTCTCTGTAGAATGTAATTTCCCATGATGGCAAAACAGACCCTAAGAAGTACTGGATCCAAGTCTCGTGCTTATCACTAGCTATGATCGTTTTTTAAGCACATTAACAGATTCAAAAAGGTATGTCCCAACAACATTTATTCTTATTGAAATAGTATAATTATTCAATTGCCTATACAGAGATTAGGTCCCATGATGGTGTTTAAGAGCTATTTTGTGTATTGCAATATTTATTTTTAAGTGCAGACAAGGAGAGTGGGTATTACTCAGTTGTAGAGCACCTGATTAGCATGCACAATGTCCTGGCTTCAGTCCCCAGTACCTCCAAAAAAATAAATAAAAATAAGGGCATATTTAAAAATAAGAATACAGTTATAAAAAAAATACAGACTAAAAACCACTGCAATCTAGGAGCCACAATTACAATAAAAAAACAAGTGTTTCTATCAAATATTGACTATATGCCAATCACAGAGACAACCACAAATCACACCTGATAACCATCACGTGTGATTCTCAGCAACCCTACTAAGTAGACACGGATGAGAAACCTGGCACTGTGGATGAGGAGATGGAGCTCGGAGGAGCCGAGGACACTGACCGTCCTGCTCCCCATCACACACGTCAGCCCAGGGCAAGCGCTGACAGAGCTGAACTGAGGGGACACCCAACTGCATGGAACCTTGCGGCACTGGGGAGTCCCAGAAAACACAAAAAATTGTTCAGTGAAAAACCAGCTCAAATATATTACACTATGCCACATCCTTTAAACAGGGAACATGACTGAGACCTTTTTGATGCCTCCGTGTCCTTTCTGTCATCATAAATTATTCGCCCTCTCAGCGCGACCAGTGATGAACTGGACCCCATATGAAGTGCACTCACATGGAAGAGCAATTAAAGCTGTTTTATGAATTTTGTAGGACTCTGTCTATGCCTACCACAGGCGGTCATCCATCACTTCTCTGCGGTGTGGATGTACCACGTGAAATCACTCCTTTCTGCTGTTTAAATTCCCTTCATCTAATCCAGACTTTTCAACAGCAAAGAAGCAGCTCAACCACAGACAGTGGACCGCTTCTCACCAAATGGACTTGAACAGCCCATCGGACTACCTGGAAGCCCTTTTCTTCTATTAAACCCACTTCCAGGTACTTCATCATTTTCTAATTGGTGGATTTGGCCTTTGACTGGCCTTCTCAGAAAGCTCGCAGCCTCACATCCGGGGGTGGGATAGGACCCTGCTGTTGGGGGAAATCAGTGCGGAAGGCGGACATCCTCCAGTCAGGTTTGCATGGGTAGAAGTGCCACAACGTGCTCAAAAATTATGCAGTCAGCACCCCTGGGCTCCCATGGACTGGTTTCACATTAACCAAACTCATGAGACACTGATGCAAGAAAACCAGAAACTTAAATTATTAATGTAACAGAAGACGTGAAACTATGAACCAGACTGAAATATCAGAGTTCAACCATGAGTACATGTTCTCCTCAACGGCCCAATCACGGGCAGGCAGTCACATGGCAAGCGTGGACAGAAGCAGAGCAGGAAGGGTTTCTAGATTAACTCAATGGACTAAATTTCTCTTATACGAACAGATCTACTGCCTGGAAAACAATTAACTCTAATCACGGTGCACTCTTCATGGACAGCGGCCGAGACACGACTGTGAGCACCTGTGTAACTCTCCTTTCCCTGTCCTTTCTGGGCTAACTGATGCACACAGGTACGGAGATCAATGCATGCAGACACCTCTAAACAACCAAAGCCCTACGCTGTGGGCCTTAAAACCAGACAGCCAGGGTTTAAATTCTCGCTCTGCCACTTACTAGTTCTCTGACTTTGGCCAAATTACTTACCCTCTGTGTGCCTCAATTTCTACACTGTAAAACTGAGATAACAATCAAACTTTCCTTACTCGCTTGTTGAGAAAATTGAAGGATTCATTTCTGTAAAATGCTCAGAAAAGAATGTAGCACATTTTTGGTGCTCAACAAAAGTCAACTTAATATTAAAGTGATTTACAAGTCTCCCTTCTAATCATCATCTGTGTTTCCTGGCTAGTCTAAGTCCCAAAGAAAATCCTTATTTCTCCTTTTATAAACTCTTGGGGAGCAGTCTTCTGCTCCGTCCCACTACCTGTTTAAAATGAGGGAGGGGATGCCTCCTCCCCACTCCTCTGGGCCATGGAGAGTGCTTCTCCCTTCACACCCCTGACCCCTGGCCCACAGATAGCCCTCGTCACACTAACAGAGTGAGGTGTGAATCTGGCGAGAGAAGCAGGGCATGTGAAACCCTTCCTTTCCCTCCAGTGTTGGCCACCCTTGGGAAGCACCCGGGATGCTCAGCTCCATGGCAGAACAGCCCTGTGCATGATGGGGCAGATCCTCTCAAGGGAAGGTTCGCTGTGGCCCAGAGATACCTGGGACAGGGTAAGTCTCTACTTCTGGGACACAGTATCACGGCACGCATTTTCCCACAGCCCTGGAGTTAATGGAGAACTTGGCTTCATCAGTAACAAAGAAGACATTTCCCGCCTGCCTACTCTTTTGTGTCATCTCTCAGTTGGCTGCTGGAAACAACATGTGTATAAGTACTGGTTCCCCTTAGGCCCCAACATATATGAAGTAACAAAAAATTCTGTGGCTTAACGTTGGTCCAGGGCGACTGTGTAACAGTTCTGACTCTGCTGATGCTAAATTATGGGTATAGGAACTATGGAACCTCCTCAAATATCTTTCATCATAAAACCAGCTTTTCTTGTTTTCCTGTTTCGTAGTAATTGCCAAAGACCATCAAATGATGGCTTCACACAAAACAGCAGCTACAGTTTAAGAACCCTCTTGACATTCCCACTGTGGTAAACACTTTACATAATTTCTAATTCTCACAATTCTACAAAGCAGATACGATCGTCCCCATCTCACAGACGAGGGAAAAACTGAGAATGAACTGACTCAGGCTCACGTGGCTCAGTGGCAGCAAGTGCACAGAAACCCAAGTCAAAATCTACACCCCTTCGTATATGTACCAAATCATCTCCCACCAATTATCATACTGCGGCGGGGTCAATACTCAGGGAACTCAATACACTTTTCACCTTTAAGGTGTTCCAGAGGCCGCTTCAAGCTCTTTTATAAAAACCCGGCTCACTGGTTTCTAACACTGGAAGAAAAGTCCGATTTTGCCATTGTTTGCACAGCAAGTCTGAAATGTTCACAGCCAGATGACAGAATAAAACTAAGGTAAACAGAATAATTTTTCCAGGTAGACAGACACAATGCACATTGTGCTATTCTGAAGCGTTAAGCAAAGAAATCAAAATAAAATAACGTTGTTTAAGCCTTCTTTTACAAACAGGAAAATTAAGACTGTGAGAAGGTGCAACAGCGCCACTTATGGCTAAAAAGACCTTCCAGTTTGCCAGGAAAGATGCAACACAAAAATTGCCTGTAGGATCAGAAACGAGAATCAGGTAAAGAAAAGCTTACGTACCACATACTATACTTTGCTTCGGGGGAAGGGAGGGGTATTCAGTATTTAATCTGATATTGCTAGTACTCCTGAATATAAACGGAAGACATAGGCTCATAGAAACTCATTTTAGAAGAGGGAGGAATACAGCACAGCCACTTCATTTTACAGGAGGGGAGACTGAGACCTGGGATCTGTCATGGCAATCCGCAGCAAGGCTCTCCTAGGCCTCATGTCTTGCAGTGTAGCAAAAACCAACAGATCTGTACTAGGCCTATATTCATAAAAGTCACGCCTGTGTTTATCCAACAGCAGGTAATCTAAGTATCTTGTAAAATACTTCTCAAAGAGCCAGGAAATTATAAAAGTTTGTTGAAATACAAAAACATTTATTTACATAATAAAACAGCATGAGCTTTATTCTCTGTATTAAAAAAGTGACACGTCAAATCAAAGTTTTGATATTTTAAACCTGTTAAGAGTGCAGGAATAAAATCAAAATTTTCTTTAATCACAAAAGAGAGAAGCTTACTCCCTGAAAATGATCAATGTGGATTTTTCTAAACTTAATGGTTCTGGTCAGAATCCCACGAATTTAAATGTCTGAGTGGATGGTTACACGGCAACATGAATTCTGAGTTGTAAAAATACATATTCTGTTAAAAAGTCTTCAAGGTCGTCTGCTTAAGGCAATTTAACTAGTCCCTGTCTCACTAGAATGATGCAGATGTCATTAAAACTTCATACTGCACCAAAAAAAAAGAATCCTTGTTACTTTAAACCATATTCATATATATCATATATATACATATTGAATATGCATCAGAAATAAGCCACACACTTTAGTATTCAGAGTTGATCCTTCTAAACTGTCATTGTGACAGCACATTTTTATTAAGCACCTCTACGGTGCTTTGTATACAAGGCGTCTAACTCTCAGAGTCAGACAAGGTAAACGATATTACTCAAATTTCAAAAATGATGAAATGTACTTAAGCCATGAAAACAACTTACATATTCTTCATCAGGAAAGAAAAGAGTAAAGATTTTACTAACAATATTCACTGACAATCTTTTCTTCCATACTAAGATTACATAAAACCAATTCAGTCTTGGTAAGTATTTCTGTCAATAAGGGCCACTAGAGAAAAGGAAGTAACATCATTAGCAATGGTTAGATTTTCAAATCCCACTTTTCTTTTGCAGTATAATTACTTTTAATGTTTTGTTTTTAGTGTTTACAGAGCACTAAAATAAAAAAAATAATAAATTTTAAGTCATTACCTGAGACTAAAACATTTGTGAAAATCTACAATTTTAATTTATGCCACTCTGTCTCACATTCTCACTGGTGTCTCTCCTTTCAAGGCCTCGTCAGGCTGAGATCACTAAAATCGGCCATTTATGGACTCAGAGGGGTTCGGGAAACCACTCAACGGGAGGCTGATTAGAGGAGCAATTGATAGTGCATCCTGTGCAGCCAGGGTTCCAGCACCGAGCTAGCCACCGCCAGCTGTGTGTGATTTGGGACAAGCTGCTCCATCTCAAAATCCCTCAGCTGCAAAAAAGGAGACACTGATACCTACCCTCAAACACCTGCTATGAAGTAAATCACGAGGAAAGCATTTTAGCCTTAGGTAGGTGTCCACTCACAGCGAGTTTGGCTATTATGATAATGAGGATGGCTCTTAATAAATTAAGCTAGACCAAAAAGTAGAAATCACCATAAAGGAGAAACATTTTAAGTCAAAGAGCATTTCCTTTTGAAGTGGATTGCAAAATATTCTATTGATTTTTTTAATAAACCAAGTTTTGTCCATTAATTATAGATTTACAGGTTCATGGACAAGTCTCCAGAAAAAGTATTAGAGGCCTCTAACCTCTGAATACTAAGAAAGTAAAGTTTAAAAAAAATCAGGGGGGAGATTATACCTCATTTGGGAGAGTATGTGCTTAGCATGCATGAGGCCCTCAGTTCAGTCCCCAGTAACTCCATTTAAAAACTTTTTTTTTTAAGAAATGGAGAAGTAAAGCAAAATGATGGAGCAATACAGAATTTTTTTAGAGACTCAACTCAGATTTAAGATGGGGAAAAAAACATCCATTTCTCAGAGGAAATCTTGAGAACTATGTAAACTGGATCTGAGATGTCTAGTCTTTTAACATTATTCATGAATTCATATTACCAAGTCTTAAAACTACCTGATAACCCACAGTGGTGATACTGATCATAACAGCTGCCAACACGGATCGAGCTCCGGCTAGGACTGCTCTGTTCTGACATCTCTGCCCCTGAGGCCTCACCAGGCTGAGAGCACTAAATTCGGTCATTCATGAGCATCTCGTGTAAGTCCTCCCTTTGTGCTTCTCACTCCACCCTCACCAGCCGCTCTGAGGGAAGCACTGTTATCATCTTCCACACCCGCAGATAAGGCCACTGAGGCACTGAGACTAAACCCGTTCCAGGTCACATCAGCATTAAAGGAAGTCTGTATTTCTCCTGTTTTGCTTTTGACAAAGGAATCTGAGATATCAATTCAAGGGAGACTGTTAAATAATCAAGTCTGTCAGGTCTTCACCTCAAAGAGCAGATACTATAAATTCCTGATGTAGGATGAGGCTGCCGCCACAAACTGACTCAGCTTGAAATTAATATCCAAGATGAAGCAGTGGATACACGTAAATATTCATGAGTGTCAACTCCGCTCACGGGTCTGGGCCCTTCACTGTCTGAACGGGGGTGAAATCCCCACCTGTGTCAGGGAGGAAAGCGCGACTCTTCCCTGTCTCACGACTCTTCCCTGTCTCACTCAGGCTTCATGGGCTGTTTCCCCCAACAGACTGTCCTCAACAATTAAAAAGCTCTCAAGATTTTTACACTATGCAAAACTGAAAGACATTTCTGCAGATGGAGCAATTTCTCAGGCTTAAAACTTTTTGGCCTACACTTAGCAAGGGGGAAAAAAGAAACATGACTCTGCAAAGTCTCTGAGCCTCAACACTCACAGGAGTAGAAATGCCACAGCACAAGTTGACACTTCACATTGCAGGGTGCGAAAAAAATAAATCTGCCCCAACAACAGTCACTCCCAGAGACAGCGCTCAGCAGTCTTCTGCACACTCACGGTTGTTCAGCCCTCACCACCATCTATTTCCAGAACACTCCATCATCCCAAAAGAAACCCCCTGTCCACTAGTAGTCACTCCCCATCCCCCCTCCACCAAGCCCCTTACAACCAACACCTGCTCTCTGCTTCTGCATGTGCTTATTCTGGGCATTTCAGATCACTGAAATCAACAATATGTGGCCGTTTTTGTCTGGTTCCTTTCACTTAATATGCTGTTATCAAAACTCGTCCATGTTGAAGTGGTATCAGCATCTCTCTCTTTTTTTTTTTCAAAACATTAAAGTTTATTAGAAGGTGGTAAGTACTATCAAAAACAGTAGAGTGGAGCATAAGGGATTGGGTTTCAAAGGGAAAAGGGAGGGTTGTGAATTCAGGGTGGAATTCCCAGAACAGGTGGCCTTTTTCATCTTCCCCTTTATTTTTTTTCTTTTTTATTCTCTCTTATGTCTGGATAATGTTCCACTACATGGAGATACTACATTCTGTTCATCCATTCAGCAGCTATGTATGGACGAGGTCCAGAAGAATGAGTGTAAGAGGTGACTAGCAGGGATGGCATTTAAGCAAAGGGCAGTATGTGCTTTAAAAAAAAAAGCCAACAAACAGATGCACAAGGAAATTCAGTGAGTTTCTGAGCGAAGTGTATGCTTGCTTCGGCAGGACTATCGTGCAGGGCTGGGGCGGATATTGGCAGGAATCACGGTGAGGGGGTCACCTGAGAAGACGCCCCACTGCAAGCAGCTCAGCCAGTTCTCCTCCCTCATCCTGTATTTTTAGAGCCATGTTTCTTGGTTTCTCTTATTTCAAGTGATAGCACTTTAACTACACATCTGATCATCTGCATCAGACCACCTTAACTCCAAGCCACAGAAAATCATTCACTGACCAGAGCAACTCCAGGACATTACGGTGATGGATCAGGGAGTCCTGCAGCATCCCAGCCTGCAGGCACAAACCCCACATGTGCCCTGTTGATGTCCAGAAAGTAAAATGCATGGAAATATCTCACTGCTGGTACACGACATCTGCCCCTAATTTGCCCCAAAATCATGCTGGCAAAGCACTACTCAACCCGCTCACTACAAAATAATAAAAAAAAATAAAAAATCTAAGAAGGCAAATTTAGGCTCTTCCATTGAAAACCAGCAACCATCAATGCCAGTATCTGAGCTGGAATGCTCCTCACTTCAAAAACCACTGCGCCGTTACTTTTCAAACGTGAAAGGCACATATGTATTCCACGTAGATGATGTTACAGTAGTATTTTTCTTTTCAAAATTCCCAGTTTCTACATTAGCACAAGAAAGTTTGTGTTTCAGCTTTAAAAAAAATCAATTATCTTCCACTTTCTTAATGTTGATCCTATTATTATTTTATAAAGGGAGCTATGCTGCATATTATAAACCAACTGTTTGGCTTCTGCAAACAAGACCTTTATGACCTCACTATTTCAGAGCAAACTTTAATGATGCTTTGAGAGGTGGGGCCTGGGGCGCTCACTAACAGCTCTTTAAATACTGACAAGGGTGTGCTATTAAGTAATGCAAAGGCTGCAATTCCACATTAACTCAGAAACCAAAGAAACTACATCAAAGCCTTACTTTATCATTTTTATATATTCCTATTCTTTTGAATATTAATGTTCTTAAAGATAAGATTTTTTTTGAGAAAGACAACAGCTGTATTAAATTTCCTCTCACCAAGAACGCAATTTTTATCAAGAATAAACCCCTGTTGAAATCCAAAAGATGGGACGTTTCTAGCTAATTGAACATGCAGACCTGAACACAAACCTAAATCCTATCAGTTCTCACTCGAACGAGCTCAAGAAATTCCTGGGCTACCCTGGAGCTTAGCTCTTCTGTTCCAAATGTTGGCTGAGCTAAGATAATCACACAAGGCAGGGAAGGAGAGAAGAGGAAAGTCCACCTGGCGGCCTCCATCTGTTTTCTTCCAGCCAAAAGGCGCCGCTAGGGCAGCCCCGCTAAAAAGCCCTCCCCATAAGAAAATCCGTCATCCGCACTGTCCCTGCCGTCCCCAAGCAGCCCCGACGCCCCTCTCCCACGAGTCACCTCCCAGCCTGTGAATGGTCTTCTAATGACCCCCCCCAGTTGGTGGCAATCTCCCCCTCTTCCCCGCTAAACACACACACACAAACACACACACAGGGCCAGGGCAGCCTTACCAAAGCACAAATTTGATTACATCACCCCCATTTCAAACCCTTCAGAGGCTCCCTGGTGGAGTTCTAGCCCCACCTCCGACACTGCTTGCTCAGCTTCACCTCAGTACCCAGGTCCTCAGTGACCTCAGGGGCCCCCTGACCTGCTCCTACTTCCCACTTGCCTCCAGGCTCATTTTGACTGTATCTCAAGGAAGCATTCCCTCCCTCCAACCTCCGCACTTTGTTCCTCTGTTCCTAGAACTTTCTAGGTTAATTCAACTTCTGACACTGCTACGCTCGCAAGAAGCAAATACATTTTGCTTACTAATGTGGGTCCAACCTCTCTCCCCTAGACACTCAGAAGTGCTCGTGTTATGAATAAATGAATGACGGGGTGGGTCTCAAAGGGAGAGACATACCTGATCTCGCCCGTCCCAACCCTACTTTCTGTAGAATATCAGAAGCAAAACCAGAAGTTCATTTCCTGAGGGTCACTTCCTGCTGACACCCTTCACTGCCTCCTCTGCACGTGGAGCTTATCGAAGGCCTTGGCCAAGAGGCAGTCGGTAATGGTGACAAGGCCCACGACCTTTCGGTTGGTATGGAATTCGCTCCACCCATTCTCGGGCGCATAGTGGTGCCTGTAGTGGATACAGAGTGCCAACTGGGAGCCGCACTGGCTAATCTGGCTCACCAAGGAGATTCGCTTATAGATGCAAAGAAATTCTCTGAGATGATCCCAACAGGTTGGATCAACACGGGGAGAGTCTTTTAGTCCTCAGCACACTGCACGTAGTCAGGGATGCTCATGTTGCAGCCCCTGATGAGAGGGAAGAGGAGATCGAGGTACATACTGAGCTGTGGGTTGCAGGCCACTCTGGAATTCGGTGACCTGGTGTGTACCAGCCAGAAGGCAAGGGAAGCCCAAGCAAAGCTGGAGGTACCGTTTGTCCTCAGGTTCTGCACATGGCTACCGTAGCTCGGATCACATTACCCAGCTCTTGGTGTAGGCTTCCGGTCCCTGCAGAGAAGGGTAATTTCTTGTTTTCTGTTTCCAAACACCTAGCCAGACCCTGATGCCAAGTCAGTGCTCAAAACTGCTGAATAAAGAAATGAACAAAGGAACTGCTTTCCCCAACCCGCTTCAGCAGAATATAAACAAAAGAACCACAGTGGGATCAAAACACCTGGATTTCAACTCCAATTTATTTGAACTCCTAAGCTGCAGAATAATGGATAAGAAAACTTGCCTTGGGGAGGAGGGTACAGTTCAGTGGTAGAGCACGTGCTTAGCATGTACAAGGTTCTGGGTTCAATCCCCAGTACCTCATTTTAAAAAATGAAAAAAATAAATAAACCTAATTACCCTCCTAAAAAAAATATTTTTTAATTCAAAATTCAAAAAAAAACCTTGCAATTGACACAACATTGTAAAGTTGACTATACTTCAATAAAAAAAAAAATTCTTGACTTACAAGAATATATCTGGATTACAGAAGTTTGCAAATGTAAAATGCGTAGAGTACCACCTGCATAAAAAGGGGGGACTGTACAAATTTACTATCCCTCCTTTATGAGCTATATTTCCTTTGGGGGGTGTTATAACTTCTCAGAGCTAATTTTCTCAGATTAAAAAAAAATATTACCTGATTATCAGTACTGCTGAAGAATCAGATAACCCTATGAAAGCATCTGACCCACTGAGGTTACTTAATAAAAGTTTGTTGAATGAATGAATAAACAAGCAAAGTGAATGCTGCTCCCTGCCACAGACCATCATAATGGTACTGCCTGGAAATCCCAAGCCCACGTTCCACCCGTCTCTACATTAACCATGTGGGTGACCTGGGCAGGCTTGTGTGCTTCTCTAAGCCCCAGTTTAATCATGAATAGAAATGAGGGCAATAACACAAACCTCAAAGTGTTAGTGAGTCAGTACTGAATTGTACCCCAATTTTGCTAGATGGAACCATTAAGGAAAATTGGGCAAAAGTCCATAGGCCCTCTCCATATTATCTCTTACGACTACATGGGAATCTACATTACATCTTAAAGTAAAAAGTCTAATTTTTAAAGAGGCTATTAAGTTTAAATGAGCTCACTGTTTCAAATAAGGAACACACAGTACAAATAGGACAATGCTCAGCCCATGAGATACACTCAGTTAAATTTCCCACTGAACCCAGTGGTCCCTCCAACTTCAGAGCACAAGGATGGGTCCTCGTGGCCAGAGGCCACTGCATCTCAAGCTAACAAAGCTAATGGTCCCCACTTCCAAGAGCCCCTGTCACCACCGTATGTCTAATTTTGTATTCGTAATTATTTTCTTTTTATTAAATGGAAACCCCCAATTGCATAGCCTTCAGGTCACCAAAATCTGACCACAGAGATCATGATGGCAGCCCTTCTTGGTGAAACAATAAAATGAAAAGCCATTTCCACAGGACCTCTGTGTAAATCTACTAGGGAACTTCATCCTGGACTGAGAGGAAGACGACTGGGGAGGAGGGGGCAATCTGGGGCACAGAGAACCATGGGCCACCTGTCCCACGATGGACTTAAGACTCAACCCTCACTTTCCAGGAACTTCAAAATACACACAGACAGAGTGCTATGGACAAGTTTTTTTTTTTTTTTTTTTTTTTTTAAAGAAATCCCTGACTCCCTAGCAGGTCTTGTTTCTACCGAGATATAAATGGCTTACGTGTACAATGTTTCAAAAAAGCCCTTAAAATATTATCACCAGAACTTGACACATTAAGAAACGGAGGGAGAGAGGTTTATCACATTGTACAAGATTAGAGAGAGGCCACATCAGTCATCGTATTTAAACCCAAGCCTCTGCTCCATTCCTCACAATAGAAAGTGTGACATACAGAACCTTTCCTGCCCTCTCCTTGCAATAAATCACCGAAGAGTCTTTTCTATGCCACCTGGAATCACAATCAAATCAATTTTCCACTAAGAGCTATGTCACTCCTTGGAGGACGTGTCAAAATCTAAAGGGTTGGGATGGGAGGAGAGAATTGCATTTTCTGTTTCTCAAAGGAAACATGGCTTAAAAAGAAACTGAAAAGCACTTATCTAGTCTAAGCCCTCATTGTGCAAAGAAGGAAACGGAGGCTCAGAAGAGATGAGGAAAGAGCCTTATTAACATATATTGCCTGAGTGCAGCACCAAGCCAGCCCTGGGCACTGCTGGGGGAGGATCTGGGAGGCCCAGGAGAATGAGTGTTAGAAAAAGGAAAGAGAAGAAGCATACAAGGCCCTGTCTCTACATCACCATACCATGGAATTCCACCAAATTACCCAGTATGGGTGCAGTCAACATTGAGGTGGGCTAAACAGGTTATAGAAACCTGGAAGTCTCAACCATAGTGGAAATTCCAACATTTACTATGCTTTTTTCCCAGTTCAAGCATCAGCTCAGTGGACGCTCTGTACCAGGGACTACACGAGGCCTGGAGTTCTCCCAAATACAGATCTCTATTACTACGTGTGCAAACCACATACAGGCGCACCAGAAGAAAAACGCCCACAGATAAGATGGAATTACTGAAACTGAAAGCAGCCAAACAGCATATATTACTAGGAAAAACGGTGCTGCTAGAAATGGACTCATGGACATAGAAAGCAAACTGTTTAGCAGGCAGGAAAGGGGGGACTAACAGATACACATTAATAAATATAAATAAATGACAAGGACCTACTATATAGCACAGGGAACTATATTCAATTTCTTGTAATGAGTTGTACTAAAAACAATCTAAAACATATGTATATACATATGAATTTGTTTATAACTGAATCTCTGTTGTACACCTGAAACTAACATTGTAAATTGACTACACTTCAATAAAAAATAATTTAAAAAATAAGAAAAAATAAAAGAAAACTGTAATCCCCTTAGCTGTAGGTGGTGGAGAATTCTGGTTGCAAGCACGAAGTCCACTGGATCACTCCAGCACTGACTGAACTCTTTGTCACCATCAGAGAGTTACTTGGCTTCACTGAGGTTACTTTTCTCTCCTGTGAAAGGCAACAGTTGCAACTAATGATGTATAGAATCTCATCATTCACAAGTCCAACAATTAGTGAGAACTTCCCATGGGCCAGGCTCTAGACAGATGAAAAGGTAGGGTCCCAGATTTATTCATGCGTAGAAGTTTAAGCCATAAAGACATTAATTCTTCCTGTTTTGATAGACAGATTCAATGCAATTCTGATTAGAATACACACCAGATTTTTCCTGGAATGTAACAAGTTAATTTATGGTCAGGAACAGCCAAGAAACTTCTTTAGAACCACCACTGGGGAGGGGTGGATAGATCATTCATTTCCACTGTTCTTTCTGAAGTGATGAAACGTTCTGGAATAATAATGGTTGCACCACTGTGAATATGCTAAAAGCTGCTGAATTGTACCATTTAAATGGATGGACTTCATGGTGTGTGAACAATATCACAATAAAGCTGTTATATGAAAAAATATTTCTCGACAATTATTTTTCACTCTATACAACTAGTCTGCCCCACAATTTAAGAAAAACAAAAAACCGAAACAAACCAAACTGTGCCAGGAGTTCTTTAGGACTGCAATGTCCCTAGGTCTCCAATGCCTCTGGTGGTACTGTTCCTGTTAACACACTCTAGCTGGGCTGGACTAGTTAGGGACTGTAACTGTATTCCTAAAATCGGCGGTCACGTGTTTCACCCTGGGAGAGGGAAGGAAGGAGGATGTCCCAGCCTCATGCCTTCAATTCATTTTTAACTGAACAAAGCCCTGCTTTCCACACTGTAATCCCTCTCACTATAAAAACACGTGACATCAACAAGCACCACCATTATAACACCTGAAAGTGTTCAAGGTACTTACCTGGGGCAGAAACACTGAGGGAGGAGACGGAAGCTCGCTCAGCACTGGCGCTCCCTTTTCCCGACTCCACCAGTAGAAGCTGGGCTTTACAGCTGGAGACTCTCAGCCCGGGGAGCAGCGCCCACACCGCTGAGCTTGTCCTCAGGGAGCGGAAAAGGGAGAGGAGGGCAGCCCATGGGTCGCGGGGCAGGGAAAGCGGGGGCGGGGTGACGCTGGCTGCAGCCCCGCTTGGAGGCCAGCCCTAGCCCCAGCCGCCCGCCCCCGTCCGGGTCCGCAGACACCGCCCGCCCGGGATACAGCCCGCCTAGGGGCTGGGACGGGTCGGCTGCCGAGGAGAGGAAGCCCGGGAGGAGAGGACTCGCGGGCAGGAGAGGGAAAGGGGACGCCAGCAGCGGACTGAGTGGAGCCCGGCTGGGGCGAGAGGCGGCAGGTGCCCACCTGGCCCTGGACAGGTGTGGCCGAGGCGCCTGGGCAGGTGGCGCGGGCAGAGGGCCCTGGCCCAAGGAATTCAGCTGAACACACGCTGACTCGCGCCCTCGCGGGCTGTGACACGCGGACCGCCCTCCCGCAGCCGCCTGACCGCTTTCCCGGGAGACCCCACCTTGCACTTCAACAGCCAGAGGCCCCAGCCTCGGGAAGGAGCCAAAGGCCTACCGGGCGACAGAGCTGAGAAGCCTTTGGGGCTGATCCCCGTCTTGGAGCTGGGGCTTATAACCCGCGGTCCAGCTGGCACCGACTGCGCATGCACAAGAGGGCCAGAGATCCCATTGGTTCTTTGAGAAAAGCTGAGGCAGCAAGGGAGAGAGAAGATGGGAGAAGGAGGAGAGGAGGGGATAAGTGGAGGGAGACAGATGGACAGGAGGAGCAGAGAGAAGGGAGGGATCTGGAGAGGGGAGGGTAGTAGCGGAGATGCAGAGAAAAAGCTTTACCTCTGGGGGCACCCCATAGGAGGAGGCAGTCCTGCCTCTGTACCTTTCTCTAACCCTTCAAGACCCACAGCTCAAGTTTTACCTCCCTGGTCCAGCCCTCCAGCCAAGGCCTCTGCAGAACCCCTACAGGGATCACACCCGTTGCCCCCACAAGGTGCTGGGTTCCCTGTTGCTCTGGGAACCAAGCACCCGCAAGTGTTGTCGCTCAGAACTACCTTGGGAAGAGTACATACTCCCCTTTTACACGCTGGGAAACAGGTAGGCAGGATCTCTGCCTTAGCTCCACTGTCCCAGGTGCTGGGCTGGCGGGGAGCGGGAGGTACTAGTCAGAGCCCCAGACGGAGCAACTGCCTGAGTGTTGGTGCATAGTCCCCATCCCTACTGAGTAAACCACACCCCACCCTAGAGGAACCATCAAGGGCTCACAGTAGGTCCCTGGGTGTGGGAGAGCTGTCCTCAGTTCCAGTGCCCAGCTTGCTAGGTAGATAGGAGTGTTACCGAGTCCAAATTCATTCTCCTCAGTGCAGGACAGGCCAGTAAGTTGGGAGACCAGGTGTTGGGGCATGGAATAGCAAGTTTCTGTAGACCTTGATGGCAAACCAATGTCCTGGAAAACCATCTCCCCAAGTTAGAATTCAGGCTCCTTTCCTACGTGTTTGGTTTTTGCAAACTTCTTGGTGTAGGAATTCTTTGTTGTTAGAATCCTTTGTTCTTGCAGCTGTCTGCCTTTGTCAAATCTCTGTAAACCTCCAACAAAACAAACGTTATTTTCTATTCTGAAACTTGTAATCTTTTTATGAATGAAAAAGTGTTAAATATCCTTAAAGGGCAGAGCCTTCAGAATAGGCTCTCCTGTATATTTCAGGATCTAGGCAACATTTTTATACAAGCAAGATGAAGCCTAAGAGGCAGAGCACAGGGTTAAAGTCAAAGGAACAGATCTAATATGGAGTAAGATTTGTTCTATTCTGTTACCGGGGAAGAAGCCACTTCAGGATTTAAATCACTTCTAGTTAAATATAACTAAAACTTTAAAGGAATTTACATACATAGGTGGGAATGTGCATAGCATATCTGGAAAAGCACACAAAGGATAGTAAACAGTGGCATCTCCAGGGAGGGCTGGAAGAACAGAGGATGAGGGAAAACTTCTTTCACTTGTGTATTTTTGTGCTCTGTTAGAATTTTTTTAACCATATGCATGTATTTCTTTTTCAGTTAAAAAAGTGTAATGGAACAAAGGAGTAACTAGCACAGCAAATACAGCAACCTTGGAATCACTGAGCCATCACTTTTAATTTAAGCCAGGAAACATTTATTGACTCTCTCCTATGTGTCCAGTGATGTTTTAAGACTTCTTTTATTACTATTATTATTATTATTATTATTATTATTATTATTATTATTATTATTAATTATTATATAAAATTATAATATGTTATCCCTCACCCCTGCCCATGGTTGGTGGAAAACCCACTGAGTTTTTATTGAGTTGTTTTCCAAGGTGTAGGGATGAGTTATAAAGAGAACACATCTTCAGGGCAAAAGAGTCGGAGTAATTTTCCAGCAGGCCAGACATCTATGAAGGTTTTGCAACAGAGGCACCCAGAGACTGAGAGAGAAAGCCTCCAGGACCCTACAAAAAGCTGCCCAATGTTCCTTCTCCATGGCACTACTAAAATAGGAAAGAACAAATCTGACTCCATATTATATCTGTTCCTTTGACTTTAACAAAGCCATGTTAATATGCTCCAGTCTTTTCATGGGTTATGATGTCACAAATGAGACGGACAGGTCAACAAGGAACCACTCTGCCGTGATAACGGAGCGAGGGAATGGGAAGGGCGGCAAGATGTATGATGCATCCGCAGCTGTGCCCGCGCTTCTAGGCAGGTACCCAAAGTCACCTCGTCAAGGTGTCAAATGCTTGTGCCCACGACCTCATCACCTGACATGTATTAAAGAGAAATGGAAACCTATAAGAGTCCAATACCCTTGGTGGATACACTGTCCAAAGAGCAAAGTCACAGTTTGACAACTGGCCATCACGGTTCCCTGGGATTCATCCTTCGAGAACCTTAAAAACCACTCTTCTGTCCTCAAGGAGTGCTGCATATTTGTCCTATTTTTGGCTCAGGGATGGAGCACGTTCAATTTAACTTCAATGTCTGCACAGACTTGACTGTCTTTGTCCATGTTCACTTGTCCATTCTGAAGAGGCCTGAGTGAAGTCCATCCTCCATAAGATCTATTCCCTCCAGTGACAACTCAACGAGCCTGCAATTAAAAGCCAACTGAACAAGACTTTCCTCAGCTAAAAAGTTCACCCACTCTTCACTGATTTCCTAATCTCCTTTCCTAGCTAATTGCAAGAGACTAATACCTCCCTCCACCAAGCTCCCCAACTATGTCAGTTTGTCTCCCCAAAGAGAAAGTAAGGTCCATAAAAGAGGAGACAACTCCATAGTCACCTCTGAATTCCTAGCATATAGTAATGTCAATAAATAGAACTATGATTATGGTTTCTTTCCTTTAAAACCTTTCTGGTTATTTGAATGAGACCTTGGAAGAGTGGTGTTTGCGGTCCAGTATCTTGATCCACAAGACTCTGGAGGCCTTTTTCGGAATGGCTGTTCACTGATCCGTTCAAAACACAACTTTTCATTCCAGGTGTAGCTGTGTTTTTCTACCAGGAGTTTGTGGTCAGTCTCATGCCAGAACAGCTTTAAATTATATCCTTACTTTGTATTTTTATTTTTCCCCTCTTCCAACAAAATTGACTTTCCTTACTTTCTTGCCTTGAGGAATTTTTTTTCCCCTAGTTCACCCTTTAGTAAACCAGGCTTCTCGGTATCTGCTTGGCCTTACATAAGATCAGCCATTCAACTTCCACTATGAGAGGCCTGGGGCTCACCTCCTGCCCTCCTGTCAGGGCAACTGAAACCCAGCTCAGGAGCCAAACGGCCCCCCAGCGCTTCTAAGTCTCGCTTACTTCCCAGAATCCCTTTCTGGTTTGTCTTGGATTCTGAGTATTTTCCCTCACTTTCTTGACAATTAGCTGTGCAGCTTGAAAGATGAGGAAGGAAGGTTTTATTTCTTAATCAGCATTTTAAGGAACTTGTGTAATGAAGGTTTCCACGAGTTTCTATATCCCTCCATTGCCGAGACAGAAAACACACTAGATATTTTCTAAATTTATGTATCATGTGCATTTTTTCTTTGCTTTTGTTTTCTTAACTAACAGACATTTTTTAATTAAAAAAAATAAGGCCACAAATAGGATACAGCCTTGAAGTGGCATACAAAATTAAAGGGCAAAGACAGAAAAATGAGAAATACTCTACAAAGTTAATAAAATACATACACTATTGATCAGATCAGCAATTCTCAGTAACAGCTAATTGAAACATGACCATGAGGTAAAACTACTCTCCTGTCAGGAGATGGCCAACAGAAAATAGAATTAAAACAACAAATTAAAATTCTACGTCTGGAGAGGTACAGAAGTCTACCAGCTAAATGTGTCTTCTTCTGGAAAAGAGGGAGGCTCACCAGCTGTTTGCTGTGGAGCCTGAGCCCAGGGGAGGTCGGTGAAGAACCTCCCTGTAAGTACCCAATTAGCAAAGTGAGTGATTAATAAAGAGACGTGAGCTTTGATGACAGAGATGATACTACTATTCACTTGTCCTGTAAAGTATGTCTTCACGTTCTGTGATCAATACCTCAGCATCCTCAGGGATTGAGATTATAGGAAAATTCACAGCCCGGGCCCAGACCTCCTCTTTGAGCTTGTGACATTGCACTTAGATGTCTCATTGGCACCTCCAACTCCACCTGCAAAGAGCTGACTTCACGGTTCTCCTCCCATAGCCGTCCTGCTCAGGGCCACTGGTCGGGGGGCAAGGTCCCCCTGCCTCTCCCAGCTCGGGCCCATCACTCACAGATGTGACTGGACCCATCCTTCAGGGCCCAGATTTCCTCAGTCACCGAGCCCCACCACCCACACCTGTCCTACCATGTACTCACAGGCAATCACTCAGCACTGACTCTGTGCTGGGGACCACGCTGCACACTGTGAACAAGTTATCTCACTGGATCTCCACAGCAGTCCTGGGAAGTCGGTCCATCACTGCTTTAATTGATTAGATAAATTGTTTCACTTCCTTCAGTGTGTCATCCATAGTGACATGGCTAATGAGCCAGAAACCTGTGACTGAAAACCACTTGAAAACTGAACACTGCTACACCTCGCAGCCACCCTACTCTGACTCATCACATCACCTCCTGCCGAGCCTTCTAAATGTTTCCAACTATTCACAATACAAAAGTGATCTACGAGAGCACCCCACTCCCCTACTTAAAATCTGTCAATGACAGTCCACTGCCCTTAAGGGAAAGCCCCACCAGGCCTGAGCACAGCCCAATGGCCCGGCATCCTCATTCCCTGCGCGGCCGCACCGCCTCACCCACCACGCAGCTCTACACTGGCCGTGTCCAGGACAAGGATGCTGACTCCGTACAACCTGGGGCTCATCTCACTCAAACAATGATCACCTTCTTCAGTGGTCACCCTCTTCATTGCTGACTCTCAAAAAAGTGTTTTTTCAGGATGAATCAATATCTTTTTCCTTACAAATTCCAGTCATTGATAATGAGCTCCCCCCAAAAGTGAGAAGACCTAATTCTCAGTGTCCTTATCTGTAAAGTGAGAGTAACAAGGAAATATGTGAGGTTTTAAGAGAAATAATATTCATGTGAGGCTGAGGGACAATTCCATCATACAGTAAGCACTCAATATGTGCTTACTTAATATTATTAAGAATATATTCCATTCTAGCAACATTAAATCAATGTTTTATGGCTTTGTCCAACAGACTACAGACAAACTGTTTGACGAACCCCTTTGAGCAGATCAGCACAAGCGTACTGGGAGAGGTAAGCGCTGACTCCAGTTACAGCTGCAGCCAACCAGCACTATGGGGCAGGGGCAGTTTGCTCAAACTCTTACATGTTGCTTGAGCATTTAGTTGTCATTATTGAATAAAGACATGTGTTCTTTAGTCAAAGCTCCGGAAACATAAGTCTCCAAAGATTGATGCAAATTGGGTTTCAAGTACAACACTCTCACTAGAAATTATTTGAAAATGATAGTCTTAGCTCCTCTACACATCAAAAGGGCATATTCTTAATGTATCTGACTAAATACACCAAAAGGGTTATTTAAAAGAAATTAAGATAAAGCCAACCTGAATAAGCTCCCAGTATCATCTGCACAAAGCCCCACCCAAGGGTCTCATTTCTCACTTCCACATAGGTGTTCAGGTAGCCTAACTTGGGTCTTGGTTTCTTATAACATGGGGGTGGGAAGAGATCTGGATAGATTTATGTAGCAAATTTAAACCTAGGGTATTTGCTGTGTAGGAATCCTAGAAATAAACAAATTGATATATAGTCCCACCCTTAAGAAGCTTAGCCTTTCCATTTACAACAGCATTAAAAATAAAATGAGAGATACATTTAACAAAAATTTACAAAATTTGTACATTGAATATTTTGAAGTATCACTGAAAAAAATTTAAAAGATGTACATATATGGAATGGTAGACAATATTGTTAAAAATGTTAAGACTCCCCAAAGTGATCTACAAATTCAATGGAATCCCTATCAAAATTCCAGCTGATTTCTTTGCAAAAATTGAAAAACTAATCCCAAAATTCATATGGAAGTTCAAGGGACCCAGGTCAGCCAAAACAATCTTGAAAAAGAAGAGCAAAGAAGGTGGACTCACTTTAAAGTTTACTAAAAAGCTATAGTACTCAAGTCAGTATATTACTGGCATAAGTTTGGGTAAATAAATCAATGAGACCCAATAAAAACCCAGAGGAGAAAAACTTACGTTTACAGTCAGTTTTCTACAAGAGTGCCAACAACACTCCATTGAAAGAATAGTCTATTCATCAAATGGTGCAGAGACAGCTGGGTATCTGCAGGCAAAGGAATGAATCTGGAATCTGGACCCCCATATTGTATATAACAAATAAAAATTAATTCAAAATGGATCACAGACAGAAACATAAAAACTAAACCTATAAACTTTCTAAAAGGAGACTCAGTATAAATTTTTGTGGTCCTAGGATAGGTTTTGGTTTCCTAGATACAATAGCAAGAGCAGAAGTGACAGAAGATAAAGGCAGATAAACTAGGACTTCATCAAAATTAAAACCTTTTTCTTACAAAGGACATCATCAAGAAAGTGAAATTACAGTGGAAGGGGGTATCTCAAGTGATAGAGTGCGTGCTTAGCAAGAAAAATAAAATAAATCAATACATCTAGTTATCTCCCCTATAAAGAAATTGTTTTAATGTTTAAGAAAACTAAAGTGAAAGGACAATCTGAAGAATAGGAGAAAAATTTTGCAAAGCATATATCTAATAAGAGACTAGTATCCAGGATATATAACAAATGCTTACAACTGAGCAATACAAAGAAAATCGACCCGATTTTTAAATTTGCCAAGGATTTAAATAGATACACAAATGTCCAATAAGCATATGAAAAGATGCTCAACATCACTAGCCAAATCAATATCAAAATGCGATCTCATTTTACACCCAATAGGATGGTTATAATCAAACATGGACAATAACAAGTGTTCAGGAGGAAGAGATACCTTATATGTGGGCATTGGAAAGGGACAATGGTGCAGCTTCTTTGCAGAAGTCTGGTGTTTCCTCATAAGTTTAGAGTTATATGGCTCAGCAATTCCACTCCTACATATTGAGTCATCCCTCAGTATCCTCGGGGTGTTGCTTTCAGGAACCCCCCACCCTGGATACCATAATCCAAGAATGTTCGAGTCTCTTTACAATCAGCCATCTAGATCCATGAAGTGGAAACTACACATAAGGCGGGCCAACTCTACAGCCAACAGAAAGAAAACATATTCTCACAAAAACTTGTACATCAATATTCATAACAGTATCATTAAGAGTAGCCAAAAGTTACAAACAATATCCATCCATCAATGAATGGATAAACAAAATTACCAAGAATAGTCCCACAAACTTTTGGTCTTTGAATCTTTGACAAAGGAGGTGAGAACATACAATAGAGTAAAGATAGCCTCTTCAGCAAATGGTGTAGGGAAAACTGGACAGCTGCATGTAAATCAATGAAGTTAGACTACTCCCTCACAGCATATACAAAAATAAATTCAAAATGGCTTAAAGACTTAAACATGAAGACAAGACGCTATAAACCTCTTAGAAGAAAAATTAGGCAAAACATCTGACATACATCTCAGCAATGTTTTCCTAGAGCAGGCTATTCAAGCAATAGAAATACAAGCAAAAATATACAAGTGGGATCTAATTAAACTTACAAGCTTTTGAAAAGCAAAGGAAACAGTAAGCAAAACAAAAAGAAAACATATGGAATGGAAGAAAATATTTGCAATGAATGAAACTGACAAGGGCTTAATTCCCAGAATACGTAAACAGCTTTTACACTTGATAAGAAAGAAAAACAAACAATTCAATCCAAAAATGGGCAGAAGACCTAAACAAACATTTCTCCAATGAAAACATACAAATGGCCAATAGGCACATGAAAAAATGCTCAATATCATTATCAGAGAAATGCAAATCAAAACTGCAATCAAGTATCACCTCTCACCAGTCAGAATAGCCATCATTCAGAAGTTCACAAACAATAAATGCTGGAGAGGCTGTGGAGAATAGGGAACTCTCCTACAGTGTGGTGAGAATGCAGTTTGGTGGAGCCATTGTGGAAAACACTATAGAGGTTCCTCAAAAGACAAAAAATTGACCTCCCATATGACCCAGCAATCCCACTCCTGGGCATATATCCAGAAGGAACCCTAATTCAAAAAGACACCTACACCCCAATATTCAGAGCAGCACTGTTTACAATAGCAAGACATGGAAATAACCTAAATGTCCACTGACAGATAACTGGATAAAGAGGTTGTAGTATATTTGTACAATAGACTACTATTCATTCATAAATAAATAATAAATTAATGCCATTTGCAGCAACATGAATGGACCTGGAGAATGACATTCTAAGTGAAGTAAGCCAGAAAGAGAAAGAAAAATACCATATGAGATCGCTCACATGTGGCATCTAAAAAAAAAAAAAAAACAACCAACAAACAAAAAGATAAACTTATCTACAGAACAGAAACAGACACAGAGACATAGAAACCAAACTATGGTTACCAGAGGGGAGAGGATATGGGAAGGAATAAATTGGGAGTTCGATTTGCAGATACAGACTATGTATAGAATAAACAGCAAATTTATACTGTATAGCACAGGAAAATATATTTAATATCTTATAGTAACTTATGTTTAAAAAGTATATGAAAATGAATACAGGTATGTTCCTATATAACTGAAGTGTTGTGTTGTACACAAGAAACTGATGCAGCAGTATAAACTGACTAGACTTCAATTAAAATATGTTTAAATAGACCAAAAATGAACAAAAAGAAAAAGGATATTATCAAAGCAAAAGAATAAAGTACTGATTCAGGCTACAACATGGATGAACCTTGAAACTTTATGCTAAAATAAGCCAGACACAAAAGGGCTAATAGTGCCCTTTTACATGAACTGTATCTAAGCATTTATTGTACTATTTCTGTAAATTTTCTGGAGGTTTGAATTCTATCAAAATCAAAATAAAATATATTATTCATTAAAAACATAAAACGATTCCTCACAGGAGGGCTTTATTTATTAAATGCAGAAATGCATGTAAAGCTCCTGGAACAACAATTTGCATGTCCACAGACAGTCACTGCTGTCCCTGACACTCAGAGGTTGGTACCAGCGCTAATGAGAGCTGCCTCCACTCGCTGCACTGCAGACAGGAGTGAGGGCCTGGGCTCTGACAGGCAGGGTGACTGTGAACCTGGGTCAGACACAGCCATGCCCCAGACTCTGCATTACCCACCTTTCTTATACAAACTGCTACATGTAACATAAACATGCTACAGGGATGTATCTTACAACACAGGGAATACAGCCAATGTTTAACAAAAACTATAAAAGGAGCATAACATTAAAAATTGTGCATCTATTGAACACCCTGAAAGTTATATCATATTGTAAATCAGCTATACGTTTATAAAAAGTTAAAAAATAATTTTAAAATGTTATCACTTTAATATTCAATTCGGTTTTTAAGTAACGACTAAACAGCTTAGAATGTACAAAAGCATTTAAGTGTGATAAATTTGTTTACATATATATTTATTTTCAGCTTCCCGCTAAAAGAGAATTTAAACAATTTTTTAAACACAGCTTATAAAGCATAACGACAAAAAGACAAAAGTTAGAGTGAAGAGAAAATGGAGATTCAATACTTAAATGAAACCAGGGGGAGGTAAAGTCATAAAAATGGATGCCATGAAGTCAGGGTAAGTGTTAAAGGCCGACTAGAAATTCAGCTGTAAGATTCTTGGCAGCTAAAGTAAAAAGAAAAAGATGATGGGGTGGGTGGTAGAGCTCAGTGGTAGAGCGAGTTCTTAGCGTGCACTGGGATCTGGGTTCAAGCCCCAGGGCCTCCACTAACAGATAAATACACCTAATTGCCTACCCCCTAAAAAGAGCCCCAAAGAAAAGGAAAAGAGAAACTTCTTTACGAAAAAAGTCTGATACTATATTTCGATTAAATACTTAAAAAAAAAAGGAAAATAGAAAAAGATGTGTGACACAAGCGATAATGCCTGTGAGATAAATCTGCGGTGGCTGCTGGCAGGTCCCCATGTCCCACGTGGGAAAATTTGAAACATCCTTCTCACCACTCACAGTCATCCTCAGCCCACACCACCCCTCCCCCTGTTAAATGCAGGAGAACAGGCAGGGCCCGGCCTTGCTCTCTCTGTGTCATCACAGTGAGACAGGATGGAAGGGGGCAGAGCACAGGCATTCAAGGAAGGCCACAGCAATTAACATCAAAATGGTGAAGCATTCAACCCCCAATAGGCCTTGAGGCTCAGGATAAAGAGATTTAACTTCTAGCAGATCTTGAGCTTCATTATACACCCACTGTAAGAGTAACATGGTGAATAACATACCCCAGGCACCATGGCAGTCCAAGGCTAGCCACAAAAGGTCAAAGGGTGGGAAATGGCCAACTCTCTGGGAATTCCATCCCCTTGCCCTTAGGCAGGTCATTTTACTTATTAGCATATGAAACCGCGAAGCCCATGGAAACCAGCAACACAGCGCCACCTTGCGGGCACCCCTGTCTCTCCCTCTAAGGAGAAGGCCCACACTCTGTCTGTGGAGTGTGTACCTACTATTTTTTTTTTTTTTTAGTTAGCATTAAAGATTTTTTTTCAAAATACAGACATTTTGTAAGCATTACAGCCAACAGATGACACTTAAAAGTCAGCAAGGCTTTGTTTACGCTTTAGCCCTATTTCTAAAAGATTTCATACTCAAAAAAAAAAAAAAAAAAAAAAAGAGAGACAGAGAGAAAGAAGAAATTGAGAAAAATAAAAAAAACCCTGCTATATTTGAAAGAATTAAGTTCAACTATGGTCAAATTTCAAGTAAAATTGCATTTCACACAAAATAGAGAAAATGCTCAAAAAGGGTTTTATATCTGGAACCATCCCTTGAAAACTTCCTCACATTCTTTTTTTTTTTTAACATTTTTTATTGATTTAAAATCATTTTACAATGTTGTGTCAAATTCCAGTGTTCAGCACAATTTTTCAGTCATACATGCACATATAAACACTCATTGTCACATTTTTTTCTCTGTTAGTTACCATAAAGTTTTGTGTAAATTTCCCTGTGCTACACAGTATAATCTTCTTTACCTATGCTACAATTTCGAAATCCCAGTACCTACTTTTAATCTGAGCATCCAACCCCAAAACCTCGTGGCGTTTCTCTTGCCTTTCAATGTATCTCTCTGAATAAATCTACCTTTACTCAACAGTGGATTGCTTTTGAATTCTTTCCTGCAGGAAGCCAGGGACCCACATCTGGCAGGGCACATCCCAGGGCTCAACCAAAGCCTGGGACACAGCCCTTCTCATGCCCCACATCTATTTCCTTGTATCAACAGGAGTGGGTTGTGAAGGGAGCTCTGAGGCCCCAGCTAAAGGACAGAAGCAGCCCCAAGGGCTCCAATTGGCGGGCAGCCCCTCCCCCAGCAGGAGCCTGGGGTCTGCCCAGTTCTCTGTGGTTCGCTGTTGTGCTGACTCCCCAGCCAGAGACCGTTCTCCCTAGGCCTATCCCCACAAAACCCTTCTCTCCAAAATACAAGCACATCATGTCACAGTCCTCTTGTTCAACCAGGAAATGTTCAGCCCACATTTTCCTTCCCCAGTAAAAACCTAACTGTCCTCCCTCCGATCCCACCACTTCTTTCTTTGTGAGAACTCTGCACTCCCCACACACCATCGTGAACGCAGGTGCCTTGCTGGCTGGGACCGAGATGTTTCAGTCTCACACAGCCTGCGTCCTTTCACTTTACCCTTGCTACCTTAAAAAAGTCTTTCCTGAGTCTCCCACCCATCTGATTCTGAACTTCACAAAGTGCTGAGTTTACAGTCACTATGTGCATACATCCCTGCTTTTGGCTAGGTTTCCTTCTCAAGATCTTCATTAAGGAGCTGCATCAAGACGTTTAAAGAGGCTAGTCTTACATCTGAGCAGATGAGCCTGCATAAAATTTAAATGGCTTTGAAGAGAGAGTTAACCAGGGACAGAGAGGTCGCAGGTCCTAGTCAACAGTGTCATGAGGCAAAATGTTCTTCAAAGGCTCAGAGTGGCTTCTGAACACGGAGTCAGCAGGGAGGAGGTGCCAGGCAGTGAGTGGGGTGAGTGACACAGGGTACGCTCCCCCAGCTGGGGAAGAATTGGGTTTTTTTCTATTTTTCCAAAAAATTTCTTACTATCTTTTTCTCCTATTGTCACATACCATTTCCTATGAATTAAGAAAATCAATGTCAGTCATTTGGGCCACTTGGGAGAAGCTACATGATGCCATTCACAGGGCTGGGGCATGACAGCCACACCAGTCTAAGTTGAAAGACCAGCGGGGTTATTTCCATGGTGATCACGGGCATGCAGCAAACTTCCCAGCTTCAAGTACCTAATCTCAAAGGTGGGGCCAATAAAACTACCTAGCAAAATGCATGATGATTATGGCCAACATCTGTTTACTAGGTAAGTGACCGTGAGAGCTGCCACTTAATGGGGAATGAGAATGATCAACGAGGCCCAGTCTACCTGGTCACACGCACCCTGCCTTCCTGCCTTGGTGCAGCAGCAGAGCTTGTTTAGCTGAGATGAACGTCCCCAGAGCAGCCCCGACGAGAAAGATCCCAGCGCTGCACGGCGAGGCCTGTTCCTTTCCTTCTCAGAGCTGATCACAGTTTGCAGTCATCTGTTTTTATGTTTATCACTTTTGTAACTGCCTCCCCTCCGGAGTTTTGCTCAAGCAGCACAGGGCCAGGTGTGTCTTGCTGCCTGCTGGATATTCTGTGCTGGGTGACAGTCGACCCCACATCTGGCTCTGGTGCTTAACGAAGAGGGTAGAAGGCCCAGGGGCCCATGCCTAAATCGAGGCCCCTGCACCCAAAATTATGGTCTGACTTTGGGCAAATTACACAGTCTTCTTTACCCTGAGATTCCTCATCTGTCCATGAAAATAACTGCCCATGGCACACAGAGTTACAAGGATTAATAGAAATCACCAAATTCACAACGTATTCAAGGGGCCACCAGTGCGCCCTCAACAGACACATGCTGCCTTTACGGCTCTGACACACGCGAAGCAGGGCGGCCGCACACAGTGAACACTGCTAAGTGCCAGTGTGTTAAGTGCTTCATGTGTGCTCTAATACTCTTTACAACTTACAACAATCCCAGGAACAAACGAATATTATCATGCGCATTTCACAGAATCACCAACAGGTTAAGAGAGGTTACATTCTATTCCAAGGCCCTATGGTGAGGAAATGGTGATTTAAACCTGAATCTGGGCCCAGACTGGGCTCCATCTCTCTCCCATCCACCTGACCACTTGCCTATGAAATCCACCTGTCCAATACACAATTTCCAGCTGGCCAGCTCTTAAATGCATTGTGTTCCAACTTTTGTCAATGTTGGTTAATTACCATAAATTGTTCTCAGAAACCACTACAGAAAAGAAAGGTGGAATCACGTCCCTGCCCACAAAGGAGAGGAATTCTGCCTTGCCTTCTCCTGTAATGTGCAGAAAGCCTTCCCTACACCACCAAATCCTTTTGTATCCTTCCTCCATGTTTATGTTTGCACACGGCTTATTAAAGTAGAAGGTACCTGCAGTAATTCCATCTCGGTTGCTTTCCAAGGTTGCAGATTATCCATAGTCAGTCTGTGAAAGAAATTATTACAATGTGAATGAAAATACTGCAACCATGTCAGTAAACAAAGAATGCTGAAACCAAGTCATCAGCGGCTGCCAACACACCCCAGCAAGGACAGGCCTGCAGCCCAGCCTCTGCAGCCACTCACAACGGTGCCCTCTGAGCAGACTCAGAATAAGAAAGGACAGGATACTGGCCCTAGATAGCTAGGTGTTTGTCTAAAGAAGGAATTCAGTGAGTCCAAATGTTTGCTTCCTCCCATACATAGAAAAGCACTAAATTCTTGAACTTGACATACCTGGCTTTCTTTAGATAACAAGCAATCTTTTATTGTTCCAACTTCCCTGGTCTTTGTTGTAAAGCTCCTATATATCCTAGTTCCTCCCAACCTCTTCTGAGCAGTCCCTCAGAGCGATCTGAGAGGCTGTCATCCCAGCTCAAGTCCTCCTGCCAAATAAATCATAACTCTTAACTTTTAGGCTGCACATGTATTTCAGTCAACAGTTTTGGAAACCATGAAAGGACCCAGAGCAGACTTCTCTCCAGCTGAACTCTCCGAGGAACCGGAGCCTTGGTACCAGCAGTGGCCCTTTGTGCCCGTCTGCCTCCTCGGGGAGTCCAGATGAATTTGGGTGAGTCTCTCCTGGTTCTAGGATCTCCCATATTGGTTGATGATCCTGAGTTTTATTTGGCAGTGTATCCAGGTACCTGGCCCTCCAGTTGAAAGATACTGGGGGGAATTACCCACCCAGTGGAGACATGCTGGGTGGGGCCTGGTTGAAAGATAACAGGAAACACCCACCTTGAGGAGACGTCCAAAGTGGGGCTGGTGGAAACATACCAGGAAAGTACTCACCCAGTGGAGACGTCCCGAGTTGGTCCAAGTTGAAAGACACTGGGTTCAGGACTGAGTGGTTAGGTAAGAGGCTGGTCTAATGTTTTCCTCAATTTGGTTACCTCTACTGAATTTTTCAGGATAAAAGTAAAACTCTTATGAGGAACCTTTCAACTCCAAAAATGGGACCCTCCTCCTGGCTGGTAACAGCTTTCTCCAGTGACAGAGAAACTTGCAGGATTGGTAGAGGCAAATACTTCATGCCATATAGTTGTCCCTGTGGGAAAACTTACTAGCAATTTTATTTTGAGAACCCGACCTTAGAATGGGGAATAGAACTTTCAAAAAAAGAAAAAAAAAAAAAAAAGAAAAGAAAAGAAAAGAAAAAGAAATGACAGATTGCCAGCCTCCATCTAATACCACAGCCAGGTTTATATACGTACAAATCTTACAACATTAATTGCAAAAAAAAAAAAAAAAAAAAACCTCACCCTGAAAGTAACTAACCAGGACTGTTAAAAACATTTTTAGGAATTCTGAACTTATAAAACAAAATCCCCTTTAGGGGTATCTTGGATGTTTTTTCCTATGTCCTTGAAATGAAAACGTTTTATCTTTCTCTGGGTATTTTATTTTTGTGTACGTATATATATATGTGTTTCATTTTTTTTTAAAGGAAACCTTGGAATCTGCCATACAAAAGGTAGAAATATTGTGTACATATGGTGGCCACGCAAATAAATTGGGATTCTCAACAATCCTTTGATTGTACCAATTTTCAGATATTTTGCCATCTTAACCTTTGTTTCATCAGCATGTACCACAAAGGCCTTTAGCTTTTGGAGAGTAAACTTTTGAATTTTATTTAGGCAACACACCCACTCTCATGTGGAAAATCCTCTTCATCTTATTGGTTTAAAAAATATATATATATTTTATTTTATATAAATGAATATATATAAATTGATGGCCATATGTTGGATCCTTTAATTTGGAAAAACTTTTAAATTGGTGAAAGTTGAAAGAGCTCTCTGTATAAACATCTGTTTTATTGGTAACTAATAAAATCAAGTTTAAAGGTCGAAAAATATATCTAATGTTTAACTTAATAACTCAGTTAAAAAAAAAAAACTGGTTTCAAAAGCTACATTTGTGTTTTTACTTTCCAATCAATGGTTTTAGACATGCTAATAAAAACTTAGAATAATTAATGTTAATTAGGTTGAATAACTGGAAAAAGAATTGTAAAGATGTAGGAAAAAAAAGATAAGGGGCTTATCCCAAATGGATAAATATTTTTATATGGTTATTTTGAATGAGATAAATAAAATGGACATTTTTGCATTTACATGCAAGGTTTTGATACTACACTACGTAAAGTTAAAAAAAAAAGAGCCAAAGATATCACCTACTACCTCCAACATTAAAGTTCAAACAAGTCCGTTTTATTTACCACAGTTTTAAATATATGTATTTATAGGGCTAAAATATATATATATATATAATATATATAGACTGAAATACTTGATCAATGATTGGGACAACAGACCAATTAATGAAATTAAAATTGAGAAGGGCCTAAGCTCTTTGGCTCAAACTTTGGGATCCCAGAGACTTTTCTATAAAATTAGATACAATGCACGGAAAAAAAAAAAAGGCTTTTGGCACTCCTTCTAGAAATAAGAATTATTGATTAAACATAATAAATATAAAAATTAAAGGTATAAGATTTAATAAAATTGAGATAAAAGTTTGTAAAATTGGTATATTAAATGGGCTTTGTATAAACATCTTCCTTAATTATCTTTTGGGATAGATATGTTTCAATGGAAAAACGCTTCCTTTTCTTGGTATTACAAGGCTGGGCACGTATCTATCCCTCAGAAAATATTAATTGAACACAGTAAAGGAAACCAATAGAGTTACATGAGCTGTCCAATATAACGTAAAACTAAAAACTAATATTCAGTAGCTAATAAAAAATATAATAAGAGGTTTACCCTGGGTTTAACTTATAACTCAAGGAAAAGAGACCTTACTAAATGCCTTATGCAAGCTTTCAAAGGCAAGATAAAGTAAACCTTAAAATTTTAAACATGGAATTCTTTGTTTACAGCTCTTCTCACTGATACAAAGAAGCAAATTAAGGAGATACAATTGGGCCTGCGTGACAGAGAAATTCTCTGGGGAACTGGAAGCGTGTGTCTTTGTCTTGCAGATCAGAAATGTAAATACAGCAAACAGTGACCTAGGACTGAGCCTAATTAGCTCAACGAGATAAAACTCAGGGCCAAAGAAATTTGTGGCATTTTACAACTCAGAACCCTGATGGGTCCTTAAGTCTTTGTCAAGAAATCTTAAATGTCTGTTTCATAAATGGTAAGACTTAGTGATTTGAGCAAGCAAATTCAGTTCACTACAACTATTATTATACTTATCTCATAAGTAAGTTTTGAAGTGAAGCTATGAAATCTCTAACTTTTGTCTGTTTATAAGCCTGCGTACACATTGTAGATGTGAGATAATTCTACAGCTGAAAAAATAAAAATCAATGTCAAAGAGCTCTGCTTAATTGGCGTAAAAAATAAGAGCTTACAAATTAAGTAGTTTTAAAATAAAAACTGACCAAATTGACCTTCAGCTTCATGTGAACTGGAAAATATTCAATATTAAGATAATATTTGATATTGTTTAGTTTAAGTATGTTCTAATTAATATAGACATCTTTAAAGTCACCAATATTAAGTATAGTACTTTTACTGAACCTAGGTTTAATGAAAGTCAAATAAGATCCTGTTATATCTGGTGCAGATTTGTTAAAAAATATAATAGTAATGTGGTGTGGTAAAATTTAAATAAATTAAATGCAAATGAGATGAGAGCTTTGGGTAAATTTTTAAAATATATTTTTAAAATGTATGTTTAAGATAATCTCTAAATGTTTGATATCTTTAAATTCTAGAGTTGTGCTACATTAAGTTAAATGATAGGATTTTATTAAATAGCTATGCCATTTTCAGATAAAATAAGATTGAAATATGAATTACTTAACATTTAACTTCCTCTTACAGAGAAAATAAAGGTGTTTAGAAGTATTAATAAATGGTTGGTGCCACCCTGAAATAGTCTCTATTATTAAGGGAATGATCTCAGTATCCTAGGAAAGTAAGATAAATGTGTAAAGGAAGATATAAGAATGGAATTATATTTTGTTAATGAAAAATAGTGACTTTGTCCTGAAGCTGGTTACTTCTGAATGGAATAGAAAATAAGGAACAAACTAATATGAGTATAGAAAGCTGTGGAAGGCTTGTGGAAGAGGAACCCTGAAGAAAGGGATTTGTACGTGGTCGGAATTGGCTAAATTTAGAATCAACTTGGGCAAAGTAAATGAATCTTAGACATAAACTGGTACAAGAGTAGATTTGGTTTACTCTCTGTTAAGAGGACAAAATTGTCTTGAAATGTTAATCCACCTTCAGTAACAAATTGTAAAGCTTCTTATACCACTTACCTGATCTGTTCTGCCTTTACCTTTGACGTATTTTCTTAATGAATAAGTACTACTTCACAGTGATCTATATGTTTACGTGACCAAGTGTTTTGAAATCTTTTAACAAGCTCCCCAAATATCAATTTCTAATTAAAGTTCTTTTAATCTCCAGTTAAGTTTGGGATGCTACAGAGGGCCCCTGAAACATCCCAAAGAGAGATTTTAAACTAGTAAATTTATTTGGCATGTTAAATACATGGTATTGTCAAATGAATAATAAATCTTCTAAGGTTATATTGTATGAGAAAACATTATTAATATAGATACTCTAGAAATTATATGGACTCACTAAAATCTGGCATATCTAAAATGTTACCAGTCATATTTCTGGTTATAGTGACCAGGTTTCTTCATCGATTATAGTGTAACGGTGTCTAACCATGCTTTTAAATTTTTGTCATTTATAGACAGTTAATTGCTTTCTTCTGATGATTTTGCAAAATGCTTTCTCTTCAAGGAGATTTACTGGTTTCTAATAAATTTCAAACTATAACACTGAACTAAACTCGGTAAGAAATTTTAAATGTCTAATGAAAACTGATTAAAAAATTAGTTACATGGGACTGAGTAAACTGGTGAATATGGTTATAATTTTTGATTTTGTCTGACATACTACTGGCTTTTAACCTGTTTCCCTGACATAAAGAAACTCTTCTCCTTAACTAGTTATGATTCACAGAAATTTGATAAATTATACCTATGTAAGCAGACTTGGAACAGTTATCTTTTCTCTCTATCTGATCCCTCAAGAGACTAAAATCTCTTAGGTCCCCAGTGGCTCTATCAGACAAATGAGGAAGATCATCTCCTAACAGATATAGGAATCTCAAGGTATTTTAAGGATTTTAAAGAGAAAAGAATTTACCTAAATGTGTAAGGCAGAAAACCATGACAAGACCTTGATGTGGCTTTCCTGGCCTTAGAAAACCTTATTAACATTCTACCCTGAGACTCCTAATTAAAAGTTCCAACACAGCCAATTTAAAAAAGCCTATATGATCAAATAATCAGACTTAACTTGTAAACAAATTACTCTTGATTTGACTATATTTGAGAAAAATGAGGGTAACTTTAGAGAGAAAAAAGATTATATTTTAGTGGATATTAAATTCTAGTTTTGTTAATTGAGGTCTATATTTACTAAGACATTTCCCAGATCATTCCTTGCTGTTATGTCACATTGCTGTAAAGGTTAATTGAATTATGAAAAGAATACTCTAGGTTTGTTTCTGAAGTTCAGTAATCTATCCTTGGGTAAAGTTCCAATGCCCCATGACCTGCAGCCAGGGGATTATACATACTGGAACAGGCATGACTTAAAGAACTGTCTACTACCTGAATGGAAGGATCCTTTATCAGGTACTCTTAACTAGACCGTACATACCAAAGCTGAAGGAAATGGACTTTTGGATTCATTTCCTATCAGAAACAGCCCCTGCAGTGCACTGGCCTATAGAGCACTGCTCACCTTAAAACAATGCCCAAATGAAGAAAAATCTACCCAGGCCAGGATGAGAAGACGACGACATCTGAGGTAAGACAGCTGACCCAAAACACCGAACCAGGCCTGTATGCCAATTACTTTGATAATTTCTCCTACCTTTGATTATGAACTACTCCAACTGTTAAGTTTATGGTAAATTACCTATGTCTAGTACTTCTGTGTTACCTTGGTGGGTTTCCCTACTCCAAGGCTCTAACTAGATAGCCCTCAGAAACGTTATTCTAAAAAGGAAATTATAGTTCTGTTTAGGCCACTGTTGATCTTACAAGGTGGGAGACCTCACCAGGCTAATTAATACCTGCTCTGACCCTGACCATAAATATGAAATTTCTCATAAGATGACTCAAACTCAATCAGGAACACAAGCAAAATTTTAACCCAAAAATATAACTTCTCGACTATTAAATTCTCATTCGTGACTTTATTAACTTTACTAGCTTTATTACTTATATCCTGTCTATATAATAAAATTGTTGTCTGTTACATTTCCCAATGTGTAACTAGGCCTACAAGATTGATGATGGCTAAACATCTTGAAGAAATAGATAAAATTTATAACCCTGTATAAAATAATTGTAATAGTGTGATTCTAGGTATGGGAATGAGCAACGAAGGGCAAACATTTCCTCGATCATAATAGACTAGTAAGACAGGCGATCCAGAGAAATTTTAGTATCAACAGGTCCTGATAAAAAATCTAACACCTTGAATGGCAGCTCAGAATATTCTTCAACTTAACTAGGAATGAGCCATCCTAGCACCATGGGACAAAATTGGTCATGAAATGTCTCTCAAAATATTGGTCGAATTTAGGACCAAGGGGGAGCACTGTGAATGAAAATACTACAATGTGAATGAAAATACTGCATCCATGTCAGTAAACAAAGAATGCTGAAACCAAGTCATCAGCAGCTGCTGCCACCCCTCAGCGAGTACAAGCCTGCAGCCTAGCCTCTCAGCCACTCACAGTGGTGCCCTCTGAGCGGACTCACAGTAAGAAACAACAGGATACTGGCCCTAGATAGCCAGGTGCTCGTTAAAGAATTGAATTCAATGACCAAAATGTTCGCATCCTCCCATACATAGAAAAACACTAAATTCTTGAACTTGAGATACCTGGCTTTCTTAGATAACAAACAATCTTTTATTGTTCCAACTACCTGGTCTTTGTTGTAAAGCTCCTATATATCCCAGCTCCTTCCCTACCTCTTGGGAGCAGTCCCTCAGAGTGATCTGAAAGGCTGTCATCCCGGCTCGAGTCCTCCCTCCAAATAATACATAACTCTTAACTTTAAGGCTGAATGTTTCTTTCAATCAAGTCCCAGAATAGACACAACTCATCAATTATGTAATGGAACACACTGGATCAGGAACCAAAAGCGTGTTCTAGTCCCGAAAACCACGGGTTCCTCTTTCTTCCTGTCATTATACAATCCCACCAGAACTCATTACTTTGCTGTCTGCTCAGACCAAACTTAGAGAAGAGTCAACTCAACAGAGTGTCTTGCTATGGAGAACCCCCTGCAGAAGCAAGGCGGTCAGCCTGCCCTCCCGCACGCTCTGCTGACCCCTACTGTCATCCGTGGAGACCAGGCCAACTTAGCTGTTCCCAAGACCTGCAAAGTCCCACACATTAAATAAAAGCATTTTATTTTATACCATATGTTATGTATATACCCATCTCTGAAAACAGCTTTGCCAGAAGCTCAAATCTTCAACATGGATCTGCAAAGTTAAATCCAGTCCCCAAGGGAAAACAAGTTTTATGAGGATACTAAGGCCTCCAAAGTTCTCTCCACTAACTTCAACCAAACTGCCTGAAGGTCTGCAAATGCAGGCGGCTACAAGTCTGCTTTTAAAGCAACCTCTTCCTGCCCTCAGGCTCTACAATGTCCCTCTGCGCCCTCCCATCTCAGGGTAAGAGCAGCCGCTGCAGAAACTTGCAGGGTAGCACTGACAGGACAGGACACAGAGGATCAGAGCTAAACTAAGCCTTCTGATGACACGAGCCTGTCACTCTGTCACTTTACACATCAAGATATATGTAGAGAGAGGTGGAGTGATATTGCTCAAAGTCACACAGCTAATAAGTGGCAAAGTCTATAACTCTGCTCCTCCCTCCGGCGTGATGCCCCAGCTGGGATGGCCACAGGGTTCTCTCGTGCCTGCCTGACCAGTCCTTTCTTGTCACTCATAACCCACCACAGGGTCGGACCATTGCCTGACTTTTCAGCATCTTTTCCCTCCAGTCTCTCAGGAACAAGGCTGCTCAGGCCACTGTATGACTTCCGGGTTCCCAAACCCTCCGTGCTCAGGCTGGTCTTGCCTGTGTTTCCGGCCCCGTGCTCAGAGGCACTTTCTCCCCTGCAGGAGGATGTTTCCACTCTCCACAGGGACACCCCCTCAGAGGAGCCCTCTTCTCGCCCTCAGAATGGCAGGTGTCCCAGGCTACATCATGAGCTGCCCCATTAGGACTGCGGGTGCCCAGGTCTGCTAATCAGACCAGCAGCCTCAGAGCCAGGGATTATGCCCGGGTCACCCTGCAAACCTACTGCCCTCCTCACAGCCCCCAGTCAGCAGGTCACCTGGAAGTCACAGCAAGTGCCCCACCCAATCCTGAAGTCTCTTCATTTGCCAGCACCGCTGATGACTGGTCTCCAACCTTTGGTCAGTTTCGCACAAAACAGCAGCTTCCACTGTGAAGAGGGGGTTTTCGCTCCTCTGCCCCATCCTTACTGGAAATGTCAAGGGAAACCAAAAGGCCTCTTCTCAACACTTTTCTGATGACATCCTCCCACCCACAATACTCACATGCTCAAGAGAATTGGGTCCACGTGATTTTGTTTCCCTTACGCTAAGTGGCTCAAAACACTGCGGGATTCTTTCACTTTTGAGGGTATTTGTACAAAGTTTATAGGCTTTAATCTGTTTTTTTGTCTCTCTTCAGTATCTCTAGCATTTGCCACTTCTTAATCCCTTCAGCAGCCTCCCTCCCAAAATCTAGTCTAGGAAATCAGCTGTGATGAGGGGCCCGGGGGCAGTCACAGAAGATGCTACTAAGGCACAGAGAGACTACAAAATTTGCCCAAGGTGATCAGCCTCAACCCACAACATTGTGTGCCCCGTCCCTTTTTTTAAATCTTATGCTAAACAAGCTTTTGTAGATTATGCTTATAAAGAGATGAGGTATCAAAATACATACAAGGACACACATCAACTCTAAGATGTTGATTAACTCCACTATTTTGTTTCTATTTGTTTAATTTCTATTAAAAATTTAAGAACCTCTGCACTCAATATAACAAAATGTTATTGGGTTTTAAATCCAGAATTTAGAGGTTTTGTGTGTCATTACTCATTCTTATTTGTATGTTCACAAGACAAAATGATTTGAAAAACTCTCTCCCCTTCCCTCTACTCACTACTGGCTCTCACCTGAGTTCCCAGACCACACATCGAGCAGCCTTTCACTTTACCCACAACTGAACTCATCAGTTTTCCCCCCGAAATTCCTCTGCAAGTTTCCCTCCTAAAAGCACAGCAGGACCATCATTTACCTGATTAATCCACCCAGAAAGCTGGGCCTTACTCCATCCTACCTTCACAGACAGCATTCATCCTTTCTTTTTACCATCTAAACATGTCTTCAATCTGTTCGCTTTTACCCACTGACCATCTCACCGCTCAAGTGGAAGCCACCAACACTGCACTCCTGGACTCACGAGTCTCCCAAGTGGCCCCACAACCGCTCTCCCCTACTTGAGTCAAATGGGATTCTGTCAGTCCCGCGCTTATAGGACTCTTTTCAATCCCACTGTTCTTAGAAGAAACTCCCAGTTCTTCACCTGATGAAGGTCTTTGCCATGAAACTGTCAGCTCAGGGAGGGCAGGACACGCCCTCTCTCCTCGGCCCCGCCCTCTGGCAGAGCATCAGCATGGAAGGACCTGCTGAGCTACACCAGCCTGTATTCTAAACCTGGTCTTGTGTTCTTAGCAAACTGCTTCACTTATCCATATAAATCCAAGGTAGATTAGAAAGATCTTAGATGTTGAGCTAGAGTATTGATTTGGGGATTTTGCACTAGCAACCTGCAAGTACATGTTCTAATGATTCTCTCTTCTAAAAACCACACTCAGATTTAAGTAGTACTTGTGGAATGTCTTCAGAGTAAAAGGGACTGTACTTTTACAGACTTTATGTTTTATAACATGAACAAACCAGACAGGGTCACAAATGGAACTGCCTCACAAGTGACAGAAGACAGGTGAGAGGCATATAGCAACAGGTCACATAGATGGTAAGAGAAAAGTTGATTCTCCAACCCCCCCAAATTTCCTCAAAAAACCAAAAACTCTGAATTTTGAAAGTAAAATACTATCATATAAAGAAATAAGATAAATAGTCCTCTTCATCAGGGTTTCAAGATCTGACTCCAGAATTTTTAGCAGGCTATACTGAATCCTAGCACAGAAAAATCAGATGGAATAGTGGTAAGTTTCAGAAAAACTGCAGTAATTCCTCCAATTGTAAGTGGACATGCACTCACCTATCGAAGGTGAATGTAAACCGCATTCTGGAGAAATTCGGAAGCTCCCAGGCTCCGCTTCTGGATGGCAAAGACACGGACAGCTTTGAAGCATGCTTCTAACTGAGTCACCGGCATTCTTACACTGCAGGGGGAAACGGATGCTCTCAGTTATGAGCAGAGATGTTCCTGTCGTGTCTCACAGCCCGTGCCTGGGGACTCAGTGCCCTGCAGCAGCCCGGCCCAAGGTGAGGACATGCAGCATGGCCCACCCAAGCAGGAGGTGCACTGTGCTTGAGAAAGCCCATCCCCGATGGGGTCAAGAGGGGCTGGTGGGGTTGTGTGAACCTATAAATGCTCACAGACATACACCTGCCTACATTCAAGTGATACAATTAAGAGTAGCAGGCTGTTTAACAAAATTTCAATTGTCAGTGGAAATTTTACCATTCCTTTCCACTTGTCCCCTGCACTCTGAAACAGGCTTAGGCTCTCTCATACCTGCAGCTCTGATGCAATAGTTGTAAAGTCATTTTACTTTGCTGCAAGTGTCCTCGCTCCCCGTTTCGCTGTGAATGTCCTCCCTAACACACTCAGATGTCTTCCTGGATCTCTCCCTGAGTTCCTTGCTCCTGTTCCTCAGATCCTAAGATAAAGGACAAGTGAAGACACATGACCAGAAAAGGCACTGTGGACTTGAACAAAGTCCTCTGTGACCCCCTAGGTGAGTACTGCCCACCCCTTAATTTTGATTCTCAAGGTTCTGCCTAGGGTGACGCCCAGACAGCAGAGAGTCCTGGGTCATTAAAGGCTGTGTGTCTTGGGCGCGGGGACAGGTGCAGGAGCTGGTTCTGGAACCGGGCCCCTCCCCACCCCTGCTTCTCTCTCTCCGGAGGCCCCGCTGCCAAGCCCCCAGGCTCCCTGATCTTCTGTCCTTCTCTTCTACTCTACTCCAAGCCCCTTTCCTCTTCCTTTATTCCCTAATTTTCCCCAGCTGGAGTGATTTTTCAATCACAGAATCTGAAAAAATTTCCTGCACCTGAAAAAGAGGTCTCCAGAGGTCAATGCCCATATGCTGGTTCCTGAAGATAGCCCCTGGTTAGGGGGACTCTCACCAAGGGTCACGGGGCAGCAGGCATGTTGCAGGGTCGACCACCCCCAACAAGAATTTGCTGTGACCCCAAGGCACGCACAGCATCCCTGTTCACAAAAATGTATTTGGACCACTTATCCGTTATTAAGAAGCAAAAATAAAAAAAAAATTGCCCATGTTTCTTAATAAAATTATTTATGAGGTGGAAAAAGAAATTGTAATAGAAAAGAACAAATTTGACTCCATATTAGATGTGTTCCTTTGGCTTTAAACCTCTGCCCTGTTTTCTAGGTTCAGACTTGTTAGCTCTGGAGCTTTTGTAAAAGAAAGTTGCCTTTAGCCTGAAATATCCAGGAGAGACTATTCTCCGGGCTCTGATCTTTAAGGATGTTAGCTCTTCTGCACTTATATATAGATGGCAAGTAGTAAAACAGAATAAACTTTGTTTATTTTTGGAGGTTTTACAGGGGCACCATGATTTGACCCACATGGACAGCTGCAAGAACAAAGGATTCCAAGGAAATCAATTCGTACAGCAAGAAGTTTGCAACAACCAACCACACCCCCGCCCCTTTTTAGTAAAAAAGGAGACTGAATTCTGACTTGGGGAAGAGGGTTCTCCAGGATATCAGTATGCCATCTTCTGGGTCTGCCAGCTTTTCAAATAAAGTCACTATTCCTTGCTCTAACACCTCATCTCCCGATTTACTGGCCTGTCATTCAGGAAGCAGAACTAGTTTTGACGTGGTAACTAAATGACTTCATTGGAGGTAGTATGTCTCCACTGTTTCCTCATTTCCAATATGTCACAACCTATCAATTTTATATGCTGTTTAACAACACAACCAAAAAACCTTTGTTAGGGAATTGATTCTACGGAAAGAAAGTTATTTCTACTCCTTCAAACCTTTTTTTTCTTTTCTATTTTATTTTGTTTTGCTTATTGAAAAGAAAATAAAAGTGAAATCATTTTATTTCACGTATTTTTGTTACAACTACATATTTTAAATTCTACAGAAAGATTTAAATTGCATTATAAATTTGTTCATATATTAATATAAAGATATATACACAATCAATGCGGATTAGGAAAGGAATGGATATTTACTAAAAATCCACTGCACATCCAGTCTTTTACAAGCATATCCTGGAATATAATAAGCTCTAGAATCCAGGGGTCCCCCACCCCCTTTCTCCCTGCCGAGTGCCTTAGTAATCAACAACCAAGGCACCATCATAGAGCCACGCGATCTGTATTTTAGGTATAAATGAGGAAATTAGCTCATTCAATTCTAAAACAAAAACCTTAAAATAAATACTGAACTTATTTACAAACAAAGAAAATTGAACACAAATAAGTACAGTTTCTTCCCCAAGGTCACTAAGCTAATAACTGGTAAAGGCAAGATTTGAGCTCATCTGCCTGATTCTAAACACTAAGGTGGAAAACACATTTGATTGTGGAGGGTCCAGCAGCAAAGCCTATCACCCTATCTTTATTCAGATCTAGCCTTAGACAGCCTGAGACAGCACCCCATTCCTATGGAACTCGAGGGCTAATGATAACACAAAGGATTTTATATCCAGTAGTTTCTTAGGTCTCATTTATATAAAGTGTCAGCAGGTCAGCAGAAAAAACTCTGGGAAATATGAGTGGGTCCAGAGCTTTTTGCTGATTAGTAACTTTATTTATCAGAACAGAGTGACCTTCCCATGAGAGGCCACATGGACCTTAACTAAAGGCAGGTGAGCAATGAAAACTAGCAAGACCCTGGAACTCAAGCAAGAAGGATCACTGCCATCCCCCACCAAGTTGCCTCTTCACCCGCGTGGGCACGATGGCAGAAGATCCAGGTTCTTGTCCAAGTTACACTATCATGGATTCTCACCCATAAACAGTTACGACTCTATGCTGTCTTAAGTCCTTCCCAACTCAAATATGATGACACCAATATCTGAGCAGAATGTCTATGTCTCCACTTCCTCTCTTCTGTTAGGAGAATAATTCTATGGCCACAAAGCAGAAATCCAACTAAAAACACCATGCATGAAGCCAGGTGAAAGTCTGCGTAAGACACTTTGCTCTCACGGACAGTGAATGAAAACTCAGAATAAGTGGTTCTTCTTCCTCTGTAAGTGGGAGGTAGCCTGATTGTGTGTGTGTGTGTGTGTGTGTGTGTGTGTGCGCGCGCGTGTGTGCGTAAATCAAATACAATGAATTCTGGGATGTGTACAGATTTTTTTATGTTACTGTCATTTCATGAGGATGAGACAACCTTTAAAGTAATTTGAATCTAGTGTTCTGAGACATTCTCAGGTTCTTTTGGTGGAGGAGGGGAAAGGGGAAATGAAAGGAGGAAAGAAGTAAATGAAGCAAAGGAGTAAGAATACTGCTAGCGAAAGGCAAGACATTAATTTTGTTCCTACTTGCATCACACACAAATTAGGGACTGGCTTTCCCCAGGTGTCTTGTCGAACACTGAGTTGCAGAAGAGGCAACAGCCCATTTCTCACTGAACTTGTGACAGTACGTGGCATCTTATAGACACAAATCATTTACCCTGATCAAACACTCTAGCAGCAGGCCGTAATTCTCCTATTTTGAGACACAAGAAAACAGGAGTTCAAAGCGGATATATAACTTGACAAAAGTCAGAGGACCATTAAACAAGAGAGGATGAATTCAAACTCAGATCTGAATGCAGAGTCTGCTCTTCTCACTCCCAGGACTGGAAAATCCTTAACACACAGGCTCCCCAGCTCCCCTGCAGTGTTCCTGGCGCCAAGCATTTCCCATGTTAATGGTCGCCAGTTCTCACAGTCACAGCGCTCTGTGCAGCCAATGGCCTCCATCGGACCTTGATCATCTACCTGTCACGCCCAACAGGCTTCTCCACAAAGGCAGGAATGCTGGCTTTCAAGTGCATAAAAAGCCATCCCTGGTCTAACCTGGGCTCTTCGGAGGCCTCTCCAGCCTAAAGGCAGCCATGAAAATGCTCACAGTTTGTACATGAGCCACACTACCTCTCTCCATCAGTCTCCCCAAATATACTACTTAGCTACGACCACTTTGATAATCTTGGAAACAAATTTTGAAAAACAGAAAAGAAAGGATTCTGGAACAAGTATTTAATACTTACAATTTTAAATGACAAGTTACAAAGTGAGTATTGACAATCCGAATCTGCCTTCCTAGGTGTCAGTTTGAAGAGTTAAAAAATATAATTGCAAAAAATTCTCACTTACAAAATTAAGTAAAACATAAACAATAATCTGGGCTAAACTCAAAAATAATGCCCATGTTGTACATGGAGAAAAATACAGGACTATACTGAGGGGTAAAGTAAGAGATGTGAATGTAGAGACATCAACATATTGCATGGAGGAAAGCAGCTTTGTAAAATGAATGCTCTGTTAAAGATAATTCAAAACTTACTAAAAAATCCTATGAAAACCCTTATCTGTTTTTATTCTTTAACTTGAACAAAGTATTTTAGAATTCTTCAGGAATAATAAAGTCATAATACTAGCCAAGAAAAATTGGGATGGAAGAAAAGAATCAAAAAAAAAATCACACTGTCAGATATTAAATAAATTTTTACAATATGTAAGTTATGGTGCTGGAGTAATAAAGTAAGATTGACAGAAATAAACCATGAGCTCAAAAAGAGACTTTAGTGTACATAAGTATTTTGTGCATGTGGGATTTCAAATCAAAGAGCAAAGTATGAATTCAATAATTGTCCTGGGAAAATCAGAGAATCACCTGGAAAGAACAAATTCTATTCCTGTCATAATGACCACAAGAAAAATTACAGATAGTGATGTAAATATTAAAAAGTACTAATAACAGCAAATACAACTCTTTGCTCATATTAATTCAACTTCTCCTCACTATAACAAGTACTATTATCATCTCCATCTTAGAGATTAAAAAACCTACAGAAGAGATTTGTACCATTATAAGAAAGTATTTCTAAAATAATACCAAAAATAAAACCCAAAAAGAAGACATTTACTATCTTAAGTATATTTTGGGCCACAACAAAAGTAAACCTACTGAATAAAATGAAAGGCAAGAAATGACAAGTAAAAACTGCGTGATACATATTGATGAAGTCAAGGGGTTAATGTTCATAACATACAAAGAGCTGTCACAAAGCAACAAGAAGCTCCCTCACTTAACTGTGTGCGAAGGACAAAAGGGATCATTCACTTTTTAAAAGTCAGATGGCTAATAAGTGAAAAATGCTGAATACCTCATTGGTCATCAAATGCAAACTAAAACAATGAAAAAGCACTTTTGCTCATCATATTGGCAAATATTTTTAAAAGTTGTTCTAGCTAGTGTCCATCTGTGAGAGAACAAACTGTGAGCAACGTGTTTGGAGGACGACATGTCAATGGATATGTAAACTCTGAAAAACGTGTGTACACACAGACTGCAACTCCCCTTCTAGGAATCGTTTCGTTTAGAAAAAAATCAGTTCAAAAAGATGTACTCATCAGGATATTTTCACAGCACTGTTTACAATGGTGGGATGAAAAGCTGAAGTGAAATCAAATCCTGCTATAGAGAAATGGTTACATAAGTAATTCTACATCTTTTCATTCCCCACTGGAGATGGAATTTCTAGAGTCACTTGAAAAGAGCCTGTGATGAATGTAAATGTCACATCCAGGGACTAAATTTCCAGAAGCCTTAACTAAAGGAATACTCATACGAGATCACAGGAATATTTACAGAAGAAGGATGCCAGTCAAACATCTTTTCTGACAGTGGAAAATGGAGAAAACTTAAGTGTCCACCATCAATACAATGAAGCGGTAAATCACGGCGAGCTGTGGGCTCTGATGGGGCCGGCGTTTCGGCATGGTTCAGGGCCTTGTCCACAGCACTCTCCCACCAAAGGTGTCCTTGCACAAGAGAACACACCTGCACATCAGGGGACCCCTCCACTCTATCTGAAAGGACCGGGTGAGTATGGAGTGGGAGGACGTCTATGTTATACCCCTGAGTGAATAAAGCGAGCTGCATAAAACATGTATTATGGCCTTATTTTTCAATAAAGCATATATACACACACATATACATAGATTTCTCAGATTCGTGTATGTATCTATGTATGTATGTGTATATACATAGGCATAAATGTCATGAAATATATACACCACATTGTCAACAGTTTTGCCCTCAGGAAAAAAGGGGAAGGGATATAGGGGCCTTTCAGTACCACCACAGTTCTCTTTTCAGTATTTCAGTTAAATATACTTGGAATTTAAAAGTTTATTTAAGTCCGAAGTAAAATGGACAATGCCTCCACAAGACAGAATGCTATACTGGTCATTAAAAATCATGCCAGGGGAATTAGAATATTGTAGAAAAACATATAAAAAGCCAAATGGAAAATGGAGGTCTCCACACAGTAAACAGGCACAGAGTGCTCACTGGTTTTTATGAGAGAGTTGATACACACTGATGAAAAGAACAGAAAATAGATGTTAAAGTGTTAATTATTATCTCTGAGTAGTGGGATAAGGATAGCCTCTTTTGCCCCTTTTTTCAGACTTATTATATTAAATACACATTATTTTTCATCTGAAAAAAGCATTTTAAGATGTGTAGTACCACACATTGGAGAAAATACACGAGTACATACAGAAACAAGTAACTAGGAGACACCGCAGCAGAGTCATGTAATGTAGAACGGGCGATCCTGATTAACACCGCACAGTTACATAAGGACCCACTAAGTGAGAGCACCTGCTGTAACAGGGCGTGGCCCCCTTCTATTTGTCAGTTGTGTCTTCAGGGCTGAGGCAGTTCTGAGCACGGCCAGTGTCAGTGCTGGTGTCTGGATGGATGTCACTGGAGGTGAGGGCACCTGCAAGCCGAGAGGAAGAACAGAAATCATCCTCTGCTTTTTCTGTCTTGTTTCTTTGTTACTTTAAAAGAGAGGCACAAATAAGGTAAACTGTGAATCTTCCCTACTGAAATTTCAGTAATGAAACCGTTTTTAAAGTCTTCACAGCTTATATTCTGCTTATAACTGTCTTTTCAAAAAAGTATCATATTTATTAAATGTTAATTAACTCAATTAACTCCCTGTTGAAACCTTCTATTAAAGAACATGAAATGCCGTATGTAAAAGCACCACGCCTGCAGTGACTACCTTAGATGCCTTGACGGCAGTGCAGTCAGCACTCACCATCCCGTGGCCCTGAGCTCCTGATGCTGCTAAGAGAGCACACTGCCGCCTCAGATGGAGAGAAACTGTGAAAACATTCTCTGAAATCTACAGCACTGACAAAACATAACTGACAAATCCCAGGCTCCTTTGAGGCTGTCATTTTCTGTTTCTGTCCAAACACCGTCAATGAGCAGGACCACCCCATTCCTGAGCCATGGGACTCATGTAGGAAGGAGTTTTGGAGAAATTTCCAGGTATAGAATGTAACCAACAATATGTAGAACTCTGACAAAATAAAAGATGAAATACTCTGATTTTGGAAGACACTCAAAATATCCTCCTAAGCCTTAGTAGCTGGAAAGGCTGGGCTTCTTCACATCCACTTATTTATTTCACAGCCAGTGAGCATCTCCCACAAACCCTATTTCCCTGTGTCTGCTGGGAGCCTCAGGCACACTCTTGTTGTCGATCTGATAAGTCACAGGGCAGAGGCGTGTGTCTCACGCCTGCAAACATCACACAAGCTCGCTTCCTAGCCTCACTGTCTGAACTTGGCCCCATTTTCTCACCTGTTTATTTGGTATCTGTTCTTCTGTAAGCTGCCTGAAGTGCTTCTTGGAACATGTCAGAAGAATGAGTGGGTAGATAAATGGACAGATGGACAGGTGAGAGATGGGCAGACAGAGAGAGAGACTGCAAGAAAAGGGGAACAAAGAAAATTTCCTATGCAAAACCCTCTTCTAGTCAGGGAAGAAAACCACCACGGAGAAGTGTGAAGAGGCAGGTGGCTTAGGGCTGTTTCCTGGATTCCATGAAAAGTCACACCAAGAGATGAGAGAGTAGAACTGTAAATAATAAAAGAAAAAAAGCACGCATGCTTGAAAAAATATATCTACAATATGTACTTTCCAAAGAATAGATTCAAATCAGAAGAGCCCAATAACACAATCATTGGGTATTTACCGAAGTGAGAATCCCATCTCCAAACCACAAGTCTTCCCTTTGGAGCACTGAGAGTCTACACGGTGCGGCCATAACGCCGTCTCCGCAAATCCATTCTATCCTGCACTTACGAGGAACGAGAAGCTGTGCTTGGTCTGCCCATGCACGTCATTTACACCCCACAGCACCTCTATGGGGGTGGGACGCCTAGCGAGCCCGTCTTTGCAGGACAGGAAACAAGTCCGGGAGAGGCTAAGCTGACCTAACATTTCTCCATCTCACAGGACTGGTCACTCCAGAGCAGGACTCGAACTCGGACCCACATTTGTAAGCACGGTACTAACGTGCTCTGTGTGCTTTTTGTGTGTATAATACATTTTTTTCTGGCATGAAAGTATATTTAATAAATGTTCGGTTGTCTTGTCTATCTCATTAGCTCACAATCAATCTTTATACTGTTGAATTGTACTCTTTTCCCCTGGAGAAAGGAACGGAAAGAGCAGGGGTCAGAATGAGGTGGGGCTCCATTCTTTATCTGGTACCTCATCTCATCCAAGTCCCCAACAAGGGAGAAGGAGCAAATGTTGTCTTCAAATTTTAAAGAGAGTACTCCACTGATGGTGACTTACTCAACTCCAAAACCAAGGCTGGGGGCAGGGACATGCAGCAACCAGAGCAGTATCACCTGTAGGAAGGCAGAAAAAGCTCATGGGAGGGCTCAGGGGGTAAGCCTGATTTAATTTCAATCGATAAAAGAATAACACACTCTAAAAATACTAGCATGCAATGGATTTGCTCTTTCTTGTCATTTAGCAAGTTTCCAAAGGGCACATGTAAGATTATCGTGAACCAGTGAAAAGAAGAGTCTACAGACAGGGAAAATCAATGCCACAGGCAGGCTGAAAACCAGGCTGGAGGAAAGGAAGGGAAAGGGCCTCATTATGAATAGGGGAAAGGCTGGGAAAAATACATCATTACAAGGACTCTCAAGCATCATTCAACAATCATATTATCATTCATTCAAAAGAGAGTTACTGAGGTCCTATTTTGTGCAAGATTTTACACAGGGCAAAGCAAGAGTGCAGCGTCCATGGTGGCAGCAAGTGGCGGGGCTCAAATACACTTCTGATCCCGGTAACTGGCACACTTGTCCTCAGTATAAAGGCAAAGAAAAAAAGTAAAATAATGCTCTGTAAACTCAAAGCATTGTTGAAAAAAATTAAAGAAGACCTAAATACCTGGACAGACACAGCACGCACATTCCTGGATCAGAAGACAGCGCTCTTGGAATGGCAGTGCTCCCCAGAGCGATCCATACATGCAACGTGGTTTCGATCACAATCCCAGCGGGTTCCACTGCAGAAACTGACTAGCTGCTGCTACAATTCATATGGGAATTCGAGGGTCTCAGTAACCAAAATGTGCTTGAAAAAGAACAACGTGAGAGGACTTGTAATTCTCAATTTCAAACCTTACAACTGTATCTCTAGGTGAGGCTAGAGGCCATTTTTAAGTTATTATTGTGTTTATCCTTATTTTCTAAATTCTCTACAATGAATATAACTGTTACAATAAGAAAAATAAAAAGTAAGGTATCTTTTAAAACATGCACACCGATTCATTCATTGGGAAAAGTAATATTTTAACTATAAAGAGGTAAACAAATATCTAGTGAAAAAGGACTACTTAAAACAAGAGTGCATTTATATTTTTCATAAATTGAAAACTGAAAAGTACAAACACATCAAGTTTCTAGGGAGACTGATGCAACATATTAATAGTTATTTTCAAAAATTCTAATTGAAGAATGAAAACTCAAGAAAGGGAAAATCGTGATTGACAGCCAACTGCAAACACATGGAGAGCAAAGTCCTAGAAATCACAGTTCCTTTAACTCTGCTACTACCTCAATAGGAGAGGAAATTCCTAACTGAGGGAAGAGCGGAATCCCATGCATAAGAAAGGATACACAGTACAAACTGCACTAGAATCGGGGGTGATTTTCTTAGAAGAATTCTAAGGCTACAACATTGCTGAAAAACTATAAAAACACTGACAGACAGATTAAAACACACAGTCATATATATTATATAGAAACATATGAAGTCTGCTCCCATGTTGCATAGAAATACAAACATATATGTTCATTTATGGGCACTGATTACTTTATCCCAGGTAGAATATTTCAACTAAAACAAATAATCAATAATACACTACTCTTGTCAAATCTTGTTGATAAGTTACTCTGCTATGTAAACATAATGTGTCTAAGATAGATCTAAAATTAGTGAAAAAGATCTTTGTATGCTTTCTTGAACTCTTCTCAAAATTCCAAGCTTAATTTTAAAATAGATCTGAGCAGTATTTCTATATGATCTTTTCCCTCGTGAAATGAACAACACAGTCTGTTGTCAAAATTCTGTCCTTACAATGATTCACGAGCACCGTATCCTAACAAAACTGCTGGACAACAAGGCACTATCCAGACACTGTGACTAAACAAATGAAACACAAGGATGACAGTGACCCTATTCTGGAGGGCTTATAATCTATTCCAACACAGGGGTTTTTATTTGATTGGTTTGATTTGTTAGAAAAATAAAATCACTCAAGTACTTTCTTCTTTGAGCATTCTGTAAGTAATGACTCTCTTTTTAGTGTCATGAGCAGGAAAGAGTTAAGCATGACTTGATTAGTTCAACTAGCAACAATCATCACTGGAAAGTGAGTAATAAAGAAGTAAACTGATAGCAATGCTTCTGCCTACATGAGACCTAAAATAAACCTACACTGATCTCTGCAAGGAAAATGAGGAGTTGAGGTCCCCAATGAGAAAACAAACTAACAAGAAATCAAAAAAGGAAAGACTTTTTCCATAACGATTCCAGGAAGGAGTGGAGCATGGTGGTGAAGAGCACAGATGCTTGGGACAAACATGAGTGTCTGAACTCCCTCAGCACTTGGTAGCTTTGACACTGATATGTCAGTGAAATTTTCTGCATCTCAGTCTCCTATCCATAGACTGGGGACAACAACAGAACCCGTCTCCTAGAACGGTCCTAAGAATTAAGTTATTTTATATATAAATGTTTAAATAAAATACCTCAGATTATAAATATTACCCCAAAACACAAGGAACAAAGGAAACAATGATAAATTTGAATTCATCAAAATGTAAATCTTTTCTTCAAAGGACACCATCCAGAAAGTGAAAAAGCAACAGGAGAAAATTTTTTCAAATCATTTATCTGATTAGGAATTTTTATCTTCAAATTAAAAAAAAAAAACTCCTATAACTCAACAATAAAAAGGGAACTCAATTAAAAAGTGAATAAAGGATCTGGAAATGTATTTTTCAAAGAAAATATACAAATGGCCAATAAGCACAATCAAACGATGTTCAATATTATTAGCTGTAATGGAAATCAAGTCAAAACCACTAGGAGAAACGGCTTCACACTCACTACAATAGGTTATAATAAAAAAAAGTGTAACAAGCTCTAATGAGGACACAGAGGAAGCGGAACTCGCAGCCCTTGCTGGTGAGGATGTAACGCTGTGTGGCCACTTTGGAAAACAGCCTGGCAGGTCCTCAGAGATTTGAACATTTGGTTTATGAATGACCCAGCCTTTCTGCTCTCTGGGCACACACGTAAGAGAACTGAAAACCAATGTCCACATAAAAACTCCTACAGGAATATTCACGGCGCCATTACTCATCACAGCCAAAAAGCAGAAACAACACAAATGACTATCACCTAATGAATGGGTAAACAGTGGGGCCCAGCCATGCAGTGGAATATTATTCAGCAATAGCAAAGCATAGAGTACTGACCCAGGCAACAACATGGACAAACATTTAAAAGATTACTCAGTGTGAAAGAAGTCAGTCATAATAGACGGTTCCTTTTACATGAAATGACTCGTTTTACATGAAATGTCCAACACAGGCAAATCCACAGAGAGAGAACAATGGCTGCCTGGGGCTGGGGGAGGATGGGGAAGATGGGAATGACTGCTTGTGCGTACGGGGCTTCCTGTTGTGGGATGAAAATGTTCTAAGATTGACTGCAATGCACAATTATGGCATAGAGTAAAAACCGCTGTACATTTTAATGGGTGAATTGTATTAAAACTGTTAAGGACAAAAGCACCTAGGGCCAGTACTTTCAAATAGTAGATGCAAATTGCTAACTTTTATCACAGGAAGAAGAAACTGCCCTCAGCATGAAAGCAGGAGATCTTCAAATGTGGGTAAACTGAAATTGGACAAGAGCATTTCATTTGAAACACTTGCTGAGTGTACACGAAATATTCAGAAATAGGAAAATCAGTCTGACATCACGAAGAAGCATTCTGCTTCAAATGAAGATCAAGGATTCGGCAAGCCCAGCTGCTAAAAATGACCAGAGAAGAAACCTGGTTCTTAAAACAAGCACCAGAGCCAACAAGGAAATGGTGGTGAGGAAAGCAGGTGGCCGAAATTCTGGAACAGTTAGCTACAAATAATTTCTCCACTGAAAATTCAAAAATAAAATGAAAGTGACGCAATGCTGTGCTGGCCTCACGTGAATGGGCTTTCTCTGGTGCTCGACAGTTCTGTAACCCCGAATGAGAGACTCAGGAGAATCAGCATGGTTCCTGGCAGTCCCCAAGTGACTGCCCACCAGCACACTGACCACCATCACATCTGCCAGGGTTGTATTGCAGAGAAGAGACCAACTTCTAAAAGGCACAGGAAATGTTGACCAGGGAAGAAAAGGCTGCAGTCAGTCCTGGGACAGAGGCCCTGTGAGCAGAGGCCAGAAGGCTGCAGGTGAACTGGAGTTGCCCTGGGGCAGGAAGGGACCATGAAGGAGCAGATCTCAATTCTCTACTCTCTCTCCCTCGGGTAGGAGAGATAAATCTGCATCCTTCTCACCTGGAACTGTGGTTTCTTGCTTGCAGAAGTCTTAGCTACAGTAAATGATTACTCAAGACTCTGTGGAAAAAACCCAGAAATCGATAGGGAGTAGGGAGCCAACTCCACGAGCCTATCAAATGCTCCCATATTTATTGTGTATAATCAAAGGAAAAAGTCATTAACAGTTGTGTGATACTAAGCAGGAACTTGGGGAAAGAAGGGATGAGAAAGAGATTGTAGAATCCACCATGAGTACAAAGTCTTACTGTATCTTTAGGGAAGTCATGGGTTGAGGGGAATAAGATACATTCTTTGATATGTGAATTACAAAGCAGACCACCAGAACAGCTAAGTCCTTGTTTTGGGGATAATAGACTATCTAACTGCACACAAGCCCAGCGTTTATAGCTGAGGGCCTGGGTCCTTGGTTTGCAATGAGCAGAGTGCTATCTAAAATCTCAACTATGCAAGCAAAACATTGTCTCTGCATTTTAAGGCAAGAAGACAGGAGTGAGGATGCACAGGCGCTTGCTTGCAAAGCAGTTACTAAGCTTTTTTTTTTCTCCTTAAAGTTGACAGGCGGCTGGGGTCTGTTTCAATTTGTTAATCCAATCATGGGCTCCCACATGGAACCATTATGGAGGACACCCTTGGGTGACAAATCCTGGCTCTGGGCCTTTTCCTGCCAGCTTCAGCCTCTCTAGCAGGGTCTAGGCAGATCCCTGAATAACGATCCTACAGAACCACCCACACTCTTAACTCCTGGTGCTTGAAACTTAATTTTAGCTCTACACAACTTAACGTAGAAAAGTTTCAGAAATAAAAGGTATTATATTCATTTTATATCTCATCATAGGACTGATTTTTCTGATTGCTCTAAGCTGCTTCTTCTTGGAAAAGCAACTAATTCTGCAGGTGAATTCAGTACTTTCTTTGGGCATAACTAGCCAGTTTGGTCTCGCTGAATTCTATTGGTCAAATACCGATACACTTAATTGATTTCATTGTTCATCAGTTTCAGCTGGGAGTATAGGGAGTGTCAAATTTTTCCTCAGCTCACCCTCAACTCTTTATCATCAGCAACTCAGGCCTCCGGAAACCAAAAAAAAAAAAGCATTTGTTTCCCTTCTACACTTTCAACATACCCAACAGGATACATCAGCCTGGAGAAAGAATTCAACACAAATGTTTAAACAAAAATCTATAAACCTGAAGTAACTCCATCTCCGAATCATGATACACAATGACATGAGAGTAAAGCATGGGTGGGCCTGACCACCTGATTTCTATTCTTCAAAGGAAGGAAGGTTTTCCTATTTTTATTATCACTCTGTCATTGTTTCTGATTAAGCCAAAAACTAGTGTATGAAATAATGAAGCAGTGCAATAACAGATTTTTGTTGTATCAATTACAGAAGGCATTCAGAGGGGTTAGGAAAACCCACCTCTGTAAAATATTCAAAATTTCTTCCACTGTTAAGAACACGTATACAAAATGCAACAGAGAATTCAAACTCTTGTGGAGAGGAGCAAAAGCCACAGAAACAAAGCAAAGTCATTATTATGAGTCAATTCAAAATTCACTGGACAATCATGTTCAATGCATTCAAGGAAATTTAAAGGCACACTGAAAACCATTCACTTAATGATCTGCAGGCTAGAGGAAGAATTTTTCTCTTTATCAGACAACAGTAATCAATAGGGTGCCCCACCAAACAAGGACCAAAGAACAATCAGTTTTTTAACAGTTCTGATAAATCAGCATGTTGTAAAGATTAAAATCCAGAAATTTTAAACATTCATTCACACCACAATGAAACAAGCACTTAAAAAAAAAACAAAAAACCCAAAGAAACTAAGCACATAGATCATGTACCTGGATCAATGAGAACTTCATGTACCGCTGGAAGAAAGAACAAACTATACCCTTTTCCTTGAAAAATAAAACTACTTTTAAAGATAAATGCTAAAACACATTTCATCATTCATGTTGCCTTGAAAAATCTGAGGCACTTGTATCTGATTAGAAAAGAAATTCTGAGTAATAGTATGTTACGATTCAGTGCCAGTTTGCTTTAGAATAAAAGAGAAAACAAAAGCTACTGTTTCTCACATCCTGCAGTGTGTGAAGTGCCTCCCTGCCTCTTTCTCCTCCCGTTTTCTAAGCTCATGCTCCCCAACCCTTCTGAAACAAGTATGAGAACAACTTATTCCCACCAATATGCCAAATGACAAAAGAATATCAATTTATTTGTGTAAATATATGCCTACAGCTTAAACTAGAGGAGTAATATATCAGAAGTCTATATGGAACTTCTTTCTACATTCCTGAAATAACACACACAATCGTTCACAGAGACACAGACATATTCCCCCTGGATTACTGGGCACTTCACAAGCTTAGGACTTCCAACTTCTAGAAGATAAATTTGTAGTTAGTTTAAAATACAAAACTGTCAGCTTTTGAAAGCCTTGATCATCTGCTAAACCATCCAATTATCAAAGAGACCCAATTAGCCTTCTCTGTAGAATGTAATTTCCCATGATGGCAAAACAGACCCTAAGAAGTACTGGATCCAAGTCTCGTGTTTATCACTAGCTATGATCGTTTTTAAGCACATTAACAGATTCAGAAAGGTTTGTCCCAACAACATTTATTCTTCTTGATATAGTATACATGTTCAAATGCCTATACAGAGACTATGTCCCATGATGGTGTTAAGAGTTCTTTTGTGTATTGCAATATTTATTTTTAAGTGCAGACAAGGAGGGTGGGTGTTACTCAGTTGTAGGCCACCTGCTTAGCATGCAAAATATCCTGGCTTCAGTCACCAGTACCTCCAAAAAAATAAATAAAAATAAGTGCTTATTTAAAAATGAGTAAAGTTATAAAAAAATTCAAATAAAAACCACTTCAATCTAGGAGCCACAATTGGAATAAAAAAAACAAGTGTTTCTATCAAATATTGACTTTATGCCAATCACAGAGACAACCACAAATCACCCTTGACAACCATCACGTGTGATTCTCAGCAACCCTACTAAGTAGACACAGATGAGAAACCCGGCACTGAGGATGAGGAGACGAAGCTCGGAGGAGCCGGGGACGCTGACCGTCCTGCTCCCCGTGACACCACGTCAGCCCAGGGCAAGAGCTGACAGAGCTGCACTGAGGGGACACCCAGCTGCATGGAACCTTGGGGAACTGGGGAGTCCCAGAAAACACTAAAAATTTTTCAGTGGAATACCAGCTCAAATATATTACACTGTGCCACATTCTTTAAAAAGGGAACGTGACTGAGACCTTTTAGATGCCTCCGTGTCCTTTCTGCCATCATCAGTTACTTGCCCTCTCAGCAAGACCAGTGATGATCTGGACCCCTTATGAAGTGCACTCAGATGGCAGAGCTTTTAAAGCTGTTTTATTAAGTTTGTAAGACTCTGTCTATGCCTCACACAGGCGGTCATCCATCAATTCTCCCCGGTGTGGATATACCACCTGAAATCATTCCTTTCTGCTTTTTAAAATCCCTTCATCTAATCCAGACTTTTCAACAGCAAAGAAGCAGCTCAACCACAGACAGTGGACAGCTTTTCACTAAATTACTCGAACAGCCCTTCGGACTACCTGGAAGCCCTTTTCTTCTATTAAACCCACTTCCAGGTACTTCATCATTTTCTGATTGGTGGACATGGCCTCTGACTGGCCTACTCAGAGAGCTCCCAGCGTCACATCCAGGGATGGGAGAGGACCCTGCAGTTGGGAGAAATCATTGAGGAACGCGAACATCCTCCAGTCAGGTGTGCACTGCTAGAAGTGCCACAACGTGCTAAGAAATTATACTGTCTTTACCCCTGGGCTCCCATGGACTGGTTTCACATTAACCAAACTCATGAGACACTGATGCAAGAAAACCAGAAATTTAACTTATTAATGTAACAGAAGACGTGAAAATATGAACCAGACTGCAATATCAGAGTTCAACCATGAGTACATGTTCTCCTCCATGGCCCAATCACGGGCAGGCAGTCACATGGCAAGCGTGGACAGAAGCAGAGCAGTAAGGATTTCTAGATTAATTCAATGGACTGAATTTCTGTTATACCAACAGATCTACTGCCTGGAAAACAACGCTAATCACGGTGCACTCTTCGTGGACAGTGGCCGAGACACGACTGTGAGCAACTGTGTGACTCTCCTTTCTCTGTCCTTTCTGGGCTAACTGATGCACAGATGTACAGAAATCCAGGGATGCAGATACATCTAAACACCCAAAGCCCGTCTCTGTGAGCCTCAAAACCAGACAGCCAGGGTTTAAATACCAGCTCTACCACTTACTAGCTCTGTGACCTTGGCCAACTTACCCTCTGTGTGCCTCAATTTCCACACTGTAAAGCTGGGATAAAAATCAAACTTTTCTTACTCGCTTGTTGAGAAGATTGAAGGATACATTTCTGTAAAACGCTCAGAAAAGAATGTAGCACTTTTTTGGTGCTCAACAAATGTCAACTTAATATTACAGTGGTTTACAAGTCTCCCTTCTAATCATCTTCTGTGTTTCCTGGCTAGTCTAAGTCCCAAAGAAAACCCTTATTTCTCCTTTTATAAAATCTTGGGGTGCACCGTTCTGTTCCATCCCACCACGTCTTTAAACTGAGGGAGGTGATGCCTCCTCCCCACTCCTCTGGGCCATGGAGAGTGCATCTCCCTTCACACCCCTGACCCCTTGCCACACAGCTAGCCCTCCTCACACTAACAGAGTGAGGTGTGATTCCAGGGAGACAAGCAGGGCATGTGAAACCCTTCCTTTCCCTCCAGGGTTGGCCACCCTTGGGAAGCACCTGGGATGCTCAGCTCCATGGCAGGACATCCCTGTGCATGATGGGGCAGATCCTCTCAAGGGAAGGCTCGCTGTGGCCCAGAGATACCTGGGACAGGGTAAGTCTCTACTTCTGGGACACAGTATCACGACACTCATTTACCCACAGCCCTGAAGTTCATGGAGAACTTGGCTTCATCAGTAAAAAATAAGACATTTATCGCCTGTCTACTCTTTTGTGTCATCTCTCAGTTGGTGCTGGAGACAACATATGTATATTATTGGATCCCCTTAGGCCCCAACATATATGAAGTAACAAAAAATTCTGAGGCTTAACATTGTTTCAGGGCGACTGTGTAACAGTTCTGACTCTGCTGATGCTAAATTATGGGTATAGGAACTATGGAACCTCCTCAAATATCTTTCGTCATAAAACCAGCTTTTCTTATTTTCCTGTTTCTTAGTAATTGCCAAAGACCATCAAATGAATGCTTCACACAAAACAGCAGCTAAAGTTTATGAGCCCTCCTGACATACCCACTGTGGTAAACACTTCACATAACTTCTAATTCACACAATTCTACAAAGCAGATATGAGCGTCCCCATCTCACAGACGAGGGAAAAACTCAGAACGAACTGACTCAGGCTCACGTGGTTCAGTGGCAGCACGTACACACAAATCCAAGTCAAAAAACTACACCCCTTTGTATATGTACCAAGTCATCTCCCACCAATTAACACACATCGGCGGGGTCAATTCTCAGGGAACTCAACACACTTTTTAGCTTTAAGTTGCTCCAGAGGCCGCTTCTTGCTCTTTTATAAAATCCCGGCCCACTGATTTCTAACACTGGAAGAAAAGTCCGATTTTGCCATTGTTTGCACAGCAAGTCTGAAATGTTCACAGCGAGATGACAGAATAAAACTAAGATATAAGCAGAATAATTTTTCCAGGTAGACAGACACAATGGACATTGTGCTATTCTGAAGCATTAAGCGAAGAAATCAAAATAAAATCATGTTTTTTAAGCCTTCTTTTATAAACAGGAAAATTAAGACTCTAAGAAGGTGCAACAGCGCCACCTACGGCTAAAAATACCTTCCAGGTTCCCGGGAAACATGCAACACAAAAATTGCCTGTAAGATCAGAAAAGAGAATCAGGTAACTAAAAGCTTGTGTACCACATACTGCACTTTGCTTTGGGGGAAGGGAGGGGTAGTCAGTATTTAATCTGATATTGCTAATACTCCTGAATATAAACAAAAGACACAGGCTCATGGAAACTCATCTTAGAAGAGGAAAGAATCCAGTCCAGCCACTTCATTTTACAGGAGGGGAGACTGAGACCTTGGATATGTCCTCCTGGCAATCCGCAGCAAAGCTCTCCTAGGCCTCATGTCTTGCACTGTAGCAAAAACCAACAGATCTGTACTAGGCCTATATTCATAAAAGTCACGTCTGTAATTTTCCAACAGCAGGTAATCAAAGTATCTTGCAAAATACTTCTCAAAGGGCCAGGAAATCATACAAGTTTGTTGAAATAAAAAAACATTTATTTACATATTAAAACAGCCTGAGCTTTATTCTCTCTATTAAAAATGTGACATGTCTAATCAAAATGTTGATATTTTAAAACCTGTTAAGAGTGCAGAAAAAATATCAAAAGTTTCTTTAATCACAAATGAGAGAAGCTTATTCCCTGAAAATGATCAATGCGGATTTTTCTAAACTTAATGTTTCTGGTCAGAATCCCACGAATTTAAATGTCTGAGTGGATGTTTACACGGCAACATGAATTCTGAGCTTTAACACTACACATTCTGTGTAAATAATCTTCTAGGTCGTCTGCTTAAGGCAATTTAAGTATTCCCTGTCTCACAAGAATGATACAGATTTCATTAAAACTTCATACTGCACTAAGGAAAAAAAAAACTGAATCCTCGTTATTTTAAGCCATATTCATATATATCATATATATACATACTGAATATGCATCGGAAATAAGCTACACTTTTTAGTATTCAGAGTTGATACTTCTAAAGTATCAGTCATTGTGACAGCACGTTTTTATTAAGCACCTCTACGGTGCTTTGTATACAAGGAGTCTAACTCTCACAGTCAGACAAGGTAAACGATATTACTCAAATTTCACAAATAACGAAATGTATTTCAGCCATGAAAACAACTAACATATTCATCATCAGGAAAGAAAAGAGTAAGGATTTTACTTACAATACTCACTGACAATCTTTTCTTCCATACTAAGGCTACATAAAAACAATTCAGTCTGTGTAAATTTTTCAGTCAATAAGCTCCCCTAGAGAAAAACTGTAACATCATTAGCACCGGTTGGATTTTCAAAGCCCACTTCTCTTTTGCACAATAATTATTTTAAATGTTTTGTTTTTAGTGCTTACAAAGCACTAAAATAAAAAATAATTACCTTTTTAAGTCATTACCTGAGAATAAAACATTTGTGAAAATGTACAATTTTAATTTATGCCAGTCTGTCTCACATTCTCACTGGTGTCTCTCCTTTGAAGACCTCATCAGGCTGAGATCGCTAAAATCGGTCATTTATGGACTCAGAGGAGTTCGGGAAACCACTCAATGGGAGGCTGATTAGAGGAGCAATTGAGATTGCATCCTGTGCAGCCTGGATTCCAGCACCGAGCTAGACACCACCAGCTGCGTGTGATTTGGGACAAGCTGGCCCATCTCTCAATCACTCAGCTGCAAAAAAGGAGACACTGATACCTACCCTCAAACACCTGCTATGAAGTAAAACATGAGGAAAGCATTTTAGCCTTAGGTAAGTGTCCAATCACAGAGAGTTTGGTCATTATGATGATGAGGATGGCTGTTAATAAATTAAGCTAGACCAAAAAGGAGAAATCACCATAAAGGAGAAACATTTTATGTCAATGAGCATTTCCTTTTGGATGGATTGCAGAATATTCTATTGATTTTTTTAATAAAACAAGTTTTGTCCATTAATTATAGATTTACAGGTTCATGGACAAGTCTCCAGAAAAAGAATTAGAGGCCTCTAACCTCTGAATATTAAGAAACTAAAGTTTAAAAAAAAAAGGGGGGAGATTATACCTCATTTGGGAGAGTATGTGCTTAGCATGCATGAGGCCCTCAGTTCAGTCCCCAGTAACTTCATTTAAAAAATTTTTTTAAGAAATGGAGAATTAAAGCAAAATGATGGAGGAATACAGAATTTTTTTAGAGACTCAACTCAGATTTAAGATGGGGAAAAAAACATCCATTTCTCAGAGGAATTCTTGAGAACTATGTAAACTGGGTCTGAGATGTCTAGTCTTTTAACATTATTCAAGAATTCATATTACCAAGTCTTAAAACTACCTGATAACCCACAGTGGTGATAGTGATCGTAACAGCTGCCAACACGGATCGAGTTCCGGCTAGGACTGCTCTGTTCTGACATCTCTGCCCCTGAGGCCTCACCAGGCTGAGAGCACTAAATTCGGTCATTCATGAGCATCACGTGTAAGTCCTACATTTGTGCTTCTCACTCCCCCCTCCCCAGCCCCTCTGAGGGAAGCATTGTTATCATGTTCTCCACCCGCAGATAAGGCCACTGAGGCACTGAGACTAAACCCGTTCCAGGTCACATCGGCATTAAAGGACGTCTGTATTTCTGCTGTTTTGCTTTTGACAAAGGAATCTGAGATATCAATTCAAGAGAGACTGTTAAATAATCAAGTCTGTCTGGTCTTCACCTCAAAGAGCAGATACTATAAATTCCTGATGTAGGATGAGGCTGCCGCCACAAACTGACTCAGCTTGAAATTAATATCCAAGATGAAGCAGCGGATACACGTAAATATTCACGAGTGTCAACTCCGCTCACGGGTCTGGGCCCTTCACTGCCTGAACGGGGGTGAAGTCCCCACCCGTGTCTGGGAGGGAAGCACGGCTCTTCCAGGTCTCACCCAGGCTTCACGGGCTCTTTCCCCCCACAGACTGTCCTCAACGATTAAAATGCTCTCAAGATTTTTACACCATGCAAAACTAAAAGACATTTCTGCAGATGGAGCACTTTCTCAGGCTTAAACCTTTTTTGCCTACACTTAGCAAGGGGGAAAAAAGAAACATGACTCTGCAAAGTCTCTGACCCTCACCACTCACAGGAGTAGAAAGGCCACAGCAGAAGATGACTCTTCACATTGTAGGATGAGGTCAAAATAAAGCCGCCCCAACAACAGGCACTCCCAGAGACAGCGCTCAGCAGTCTTCTGCACACTCACGGTTGTGCAGCCCTCACCACCATCTATCTCCAGAACACTTCATCACCCGAGAAGAGCACCCCTGTCACTAGCAGTCACTCCCTAACACCCCTCCACCCAGCCCCTTTCAACCATCACCTGCTCTCTGCCTCTGCATGTGCCTTTTCTGGGCATTTCAGATCACTGAAATCAACAATATGTGGCCGTTTGTGTCTGGTTCCTTTCACTTAACATGCTGTTATCAAGGCTCGTAGATGTTGAAGTGGTATCAGCATCTCCCTCTTTTTTTTTTTTTTTGAAAATGTTAAAGTTTATTAGAAGGTGGTAAGTACTGTCAAAAAGAGTATAGTGGAATATAATGGATTGGGTTTCAAAGATAAAAGGTCGGGTTGAGCAGACAGGGTGGACTTCCCAGAACAGGAGCCCTTTTTCATCTGCCCTTTTATTTTTATTTTTTCTTTTTTTGTCACTCTTACGTCTGAATAATATTCCACTACATGGAGATACTACATTCTTTTCATCCATTCAGCAGCTATGTATGGACGAGGTCCAGAACAATGAGTGAAAAATGTGAATAACAGGGATGGCATTTAAACAAAGGGCAAGATGTACCTTAAAAAAAAAGCCAACCAATGGAGGCACAAGGAAATTCACTGCGTTTCTGAGCAAAGTGCATGCTTGCTTCGGCAGGATTACCGTGCATGGCTGGGGCTGATATTGGCAGGAATCACGGTGAGGGTGTCATCTGAGAAGACTCTCTACTGCAAGCAGCTCAGGTAATTCTCATCCCTCATCCTGTATTTTTAGAGCCATGTTTCTTGGTTTCTCTTATTTCAAGTAATAGCACTTTAACTACACATCTGATCATCTGCATCAGACCACCTTACATCCAAGCCACAGAAAATCATTCACTGACCGGAGCAGCTCCAGGACATAACGGTGATGGATCAGGGAGTACTTCAGCATCCCAGCCTGCAGGTATAAACCCAACATGTACCCTGTTGATGTCAAGAAAGTAAAATGCATGGAAATATCTCACTGCTGGTGCATGACATCTGCCCCCAAATTGCCCCAAAATCATGCTGGCAAAGAACTACTCAACCCGCTCACTACAAAAAAAAAAAAAAGAAAAAAAGCTAAGAAGGCAAATTTGGGCTCTTCCATTGAAAACCAGCAACCATCACTGCCAGTATCTGATGTGGAATTCTCCTGACTTCAAAAACCACTGCGCAGTTACTTTTCAAACGTGAAAGGTATATATGTATTCCACGTAGATGATATTACAGAAGGATTTTTCTTTTCAAAATTTCCAGTTGCAACATTAGAACAAGAAAGTTTTTGTTTCAGCTTTAAAAAAAATCAATTATCTTCCACTTTCTTAATGTTGATCCTATGTTTATTTTATAAAGGGAGCTATGCTGCATATTATAAACCAACTGTTTGGCTTCTGCAAACAAGAACTGTATGACTTCACTATTTCAGAGCAAACTTTAACGATGCTTTGAGAGGTGGGGCCTGTGGCGCTCACTAACTGCTCTTTAAATACTGACAAGGATGTGCTATTAAGTAATGCAAAGGCTCTAACTCCACATTAACTCAGAAACCAAAGAAACTACACCAAAACCTTACTTTATCATTTTTAAATATTCTGATTCTTTTGAATGCTAAATTTCTTAAAAGATATGATTTCTTTTTGAGAAAAACAACAGCTGTATTAAATTTCCTCTCACCAAGAAAGCAATCTTTATCAAGAATAAAAACCCCTATGGAAATCCAAAAGACGGGACGTTTCTAGCTAAGTGAACATGCAGATCTGAACACAAACTTATGTCCTATCAGATCTCACTCGAACGAGCGGAACAAAGTACTGGGCTACCCTAGAACTTACCTCTTCTGTTCCAAATGTTGGCTGAGCTAAGATCATCAGGCAAGGCAGGGAAGGAGAGAAGTGGAAAGTCCACCTGGCGACCTCCATCTGTTTTCTTCCAGCCACAAGGTGCCGCTAGGGCGGCCCCGCTAACAAGCCCTCCCCAAAAGGAAATCCGGCATCCATACTGCCCCTGACTTCCCCAAGCAACCCCGACGTCCCTCTCCCACTGGTCGCCTCCCAGCCTGAGAATGGTCTTCTAATGCCCCCCCAGTTGGTGGCACCCTCCCCCTCTTCCCCGCTACACACACACACACACACACACATAGCCAGGGCAGCCTTCCCAAAGCACAAATTTGATTACATCAACCCCCACTTCAAACACTTCAGAGGCTCCCTGGTAGAGTTCTAGCCCCACCCCTGACCCTGACCCTGACCCTGCTCGCCAAGCCTCACCTCAGCACCATGGTCCCCAGTGACCTCAGGGGACCCCTGAATTGCTCCTACTTCCCACTTGCCTCCAGGCTCATCTTGACTATTTCTCAAGGAAGCCTTCCCTCCCTCCAACCTCGGCACTTTGTTCCTCTGTTCCTAGAACATTCTAGGCTAAGTCAACTTCTGACACTTCTAAGCTCCCAAGAAGCTAATAAATTTTGCTTATTAATGTGGGCTCACTCTCCCCTAGACACTCAGAACTGCGCATGTTATGAATAAATGAATGACGGGATGGGTCTCAAAGGGAGAGACTTACCTGCTCTCGCCCATCCCTGCCCTTCTTTCTGTAGAATATCAGAAGCAAAACCAGAAGTACCTTTCCTGAGAGTCACTTCCTGCTGACACCCTTCACTGCCTCCTGGGTCAGTTTTAGTAAAACCCAAGCTCCTCCAAAGCCCTCCTCCCAGGTCCTCTCCAGTGTCCTCCCCAGTAAGGGCACCATTCACCCTGGACCACAGAGGGCACTTTCCCCGGGTCCCCACCCCACAAGCCTCCATGTCTCTGCCCGGGCTTCACCTGCCACCTGAGCCACCTTCTTGACTCCTTCTCCTGGCTGACTCTTACTCTGTCCTCAGAACTGTATGTAGAGCCCATTTCTTCCAGGAAGTCCTCTCTGATAATGTCCTTTAGTTCTTGGCTGGGCTTCATCTAGAGCAGCAGTGCATGGCGACCAAATGGTGTTTGTCCACCCACTCCTTTGAGACCATGACATCTTGGAGGCCACGTGGGAAATAGGAGTGAGATGACAAGAGGGTAGGGAAGAGCTAAAACCAAAATCAGAGACTAAGTTCAAAATTTAAGTATCCTTTCTCAGAAAAAAGGAATAAAATGTTTCATACGTGTGTCATTTGGCTACGATTTTTGTGGCTCATGGAAAACAAGAGCTTGGTGTTCTAGTCCAAAAACCAAGTTACATGCAAAGAAATGTATATATTCATATATAAAGCAAGCCAGAACTGCTCAACAACAGTTTGCAGTTTAATTCCAAAGGAACTATGATAAAGGCAATCTCTCTCTCCTTTTTTTTTTTTTTTTTTTTGGAATCATAGTTTCAGAAGTATTTGTATAACTAAGTGATTGCTACAGCCCATGATTCTGCACTGGAGTGTTTGGGGTTGAGGAAGCCCAGATTACATGCACTGTGTAAATGCAATCACACCAACACACTGACAGGCGCCCTAGTGGCTGAGCTGAATTTTCAAAGCAGACAACCTTACAATGGAACACAGTTCTAAGTAGAAAGTAAGAAATGCAATGTTCTGTACTCAATTTCATACGTTATATGGGCCATTAACCGATAGTGCATCTTGTCTAATGATACCCAAAAATAAATTGCCAACGTCGATTTTCTCCATCTGATCGTTTTATGTTAACATTGGTTATCAAACCCTCAATCCATACGGAAAACTCAGGCTTACGCTGCAGCAGAGTTACATCCCGCAGAAGACAGCGGATCAAGGAAGAACTGGAGAGTTTCCCTTCAGAAGCTGCTAAGTCTGGTTTTGCACCTGTATGTCATTTGCAACCACGTCATCGTCAAAGGAGTAAGACCTTACATCGGTGGGGCGTAAAGCACTGCTTTGTTTCCGAACAATCAAAGAACACTGAGCTTTGTGAAACAGTCCTGAGGCACTTAAATCGCACTTTTTCTGAAAGGCTCCAAAACTGACCCACTTCACCATTCCAGGTACAACAGGGAGGTACCGGAATTAGTAGATAAAACATGCCCTTTAAGTCTGACAAGGCCCAGCTTGAATCCTGCTACAGCATTTACTAGCCGCTAAATGGACCGATACCTTAACCCCTCTGAGAAGTCTTGCCAATCCGCAAAAGGGGGCTGCCACCGCCCACATGGGAGGGATGGATGTGAATGGAACACGCAATTAGGGCGGCCAACTGGTACCTGACACAAGGCCTGGCTAGTTTACCTCCGCTGCCCTTCTCCCCCTTTAAACTTGCACTGTTGCCTCTGGTAAGGATCAAGCCCCCGCAAGAGACTGCCCGATTCTTCTGTGTATCCCCGTATACATGACTTACCCTTAGGAGGCCAGAAAAACTGCCTCCTCCTCAGTTACTGTCAATATTCTTTAGAGTCTGTGTTTTTTTAACTCTATTTTGCAGGAAGACTATTCCAGAACTGTCCAAGCACCATTCTCCAGGTTGGCTCCCCTCACAGCACCCATCCCTTTTCATCTCAGATCCTCTGTCTAATTGCCTTCTGTTCATGGGAAAGAGAGTCCGGTAGGGTCGGGACTCCCTAGGACTCTTTCCCACCGTCACAGGTAAGTGTGACTACCTTCTCCCCACTCCCCAATCCAACTCCAGCTTCTGAGGAGTCTCCCCTCCCGGACCCTGAAGCCTCTGCATCTTCCCAAGACGCACACGTGGCCACGACCCTCCCTTTATATTTCATCCTGGCTGGCCCTGCCCACCACCCGGCCCTTTAAGGATAAATGGCATTGCTCTGAAAATCCCAAATGCCACTGACTGACACACCAAAGCTGCATTATCTGGGCTTTCCTCCAACCGAGGCACAGCCCTGCCCTCCCTCAGCCTCAGTCTGCACCTCTTGAGAAGAGCTAACCCACATGTAAGGCTGTGAACTCCAGCTAAGAAGGACAAATCCCAACGTGTGTCTCTAGTCCGGCACCTTCACCTGAGCCCCAGGCTCATAGACCCGAGTGCCTCTTTGAAGTCCTAACTTGGATGACAAATGGCATCTTAAAAATGCCTCATGTCCACCATTTACTCTGGAATTCGATTCCTGGCAGGTACCTCCCAGGCTCCCCATTTAACTAACAGAACCATCACCCACCTAGGTGTTTGAGGTCACATTCAATATCCCCTGTTCCCTCCCACCAGCCCTGCCCTGGAATCAGTCCTGTTATTTCCATTGCTAAGCCCATCTCAAGTCTGGTTCTGCAGGGACCATGGCCGTCACCCCATAAGCTCACAGCATGGTGCAGTGAGTCACAGTCCTCCGAATGGTGCTCCCTGGAGGAGGAGGCATCTCCTGCCGCTGGTCACCTCAGAAGGCACTGGATTCTCACACAGGAGGCCCAGGAGAAGGGACTCAAGGTTCGTCCATGGTCTGAGCTTTGAAGGACCCGAGGTCTGGGGGAGCTCCTAATTAGCAGACACACCTGCCAGTGAGCAGAAGAGAATGGAGGAACCCAGGCAAGGCTGTTCTCACTCCGACCCCTGGGCTCTCAGGAGCCACGGGAAAGGCCTGTGTCCAGGGCACAGCCCAGCCATCACAGATCCCAGCCTGCATTTGCCAACCCGGACAGCCTAGACTCCTTCTATTTGCGACACTTATTTCTGTTCTGTTCCCCACCCAGAATGTGGTGGACTCTTTCATAAATTCTGGCCTGTCTCAAGCGAGACCAAGTCAGTGAAAAACGCAGTGTCGACATTTGGACCAGAGCATGAAAGGAGAAACAAAGCCTCATGGTCAGCATGATGGTGGTGGCCAAACCCTTCCCCTGGGTGAGATGAACCATGGTAGGGGTGAGAATGCAAGGTTTGGTCGGCCAAAGCATCTTCCTTCACGGCTGACTAGGGTATTGGGGTCTCACTACCGAAAAGTAACGACACTGGCCGTCAGTGGTGGACGTCAGCTGCAAGAGACACTGAGTCAGCCATTTACTGCCAACGTGGGTTAAAAGTAAAGGCCAGTGCAGGGAGGCCTCCACGGCTGCTGAGGCAAACCACAGACCCAGCTCTGAATGCCCACTGGATGAAGCAGAGTGGAACATACGGTCCCCTTTAGAGGTCCCTGTGTCCACCAGATCCAGGTGAGCCAGCCTCTTCGGAGAAGGCCATGTTGTCCTGATACTCAGAAAAACCAGCCTCGTACAGGGAACAAAAGAGTGGCATGGATTTTGGACCCGATACTGCCCCTTTATGAAGGCAAAGTAAAGTAAATGACATAGGGGAATTTGAATGCAAAAAAAAAAAGTGACTGCTTCCTCCAACAGCGTACCCTGCAGCTGCTCACCCCCGAGCATGCCACTTCCTCACCAGTGACCACCGGCCAAGAAGGGCTATCACGCACGTCACACAGCGACAGCCAGGAACCGCGTGCTGAGCACTTTTGTGTAAAAGCAGATATCGAGCAAGGTGCTGCAGACTTTGACTTTAGAAGTTTAAATACTCCATGAAAAGAATCCTTCAGCAGCCGCCTAAATCAATTCCCATCTCACTTCTTCAAAACAAACGAACAAATTTAATAAGTGCGCATTCGTCACCAAATATGAGGAGGACCAAACAGGTTCCTCAAAGCAAGGATTTTAACAGGTATCAAACACCAGTGGGTGATGTGTTAACAAAGCAAATATTCCAAAAAATTAGAAAATTAAAAGATGTCTAGGATAATACATGGATCAAGGCAGCTGTTAAGTTTTTGGTTTTTAAAGCGATGGAGACAGCATGGAGGGCGATCCAGCTATTTCCAATGCAGGGTGTGCACAGCCCACCTTTTCAGATGCAACAACATACTCAAAGGGCAGTACAAGAGAAAAAGGAATAAAGAAAAAGGAAAAGAGGAACAAGCGAAAATTAGAAACACACAAGAACAAAAATGAATTTGACAGCCTGTACAAGAATTTACGTGAGTGTGTGAGGCCAGGGACGCAGGGACAGTGAGACCCATCCTCACCTCCTGCTCCCGGGAAGGCAGGGGCCTGTGTGGAGCAGCGCTGCCAGGGGACACCAACGTGGTCAGAGCCCCAAACCAAAACTCCACCTACATGCGTCTAGACAGCTTTTGAGCTACAAATTGTGGTCACATTTCAGGCTGGACAGTTTTACTCACTCCCACCAAGAGTAGCATTAGAGGATTAGGCTCTGCTCCTGCACTAAAGCGTTGTTTTATAAATTAATGACTGTAGAATAGTAAAAGGAACAATGGAGTAAAAGTGACTGGAGAAGAACGTGCTTGACCCGAGCTCACTGGCCGCGTTATCTCACTGACGTTCAGATGCTGGCTGGGTGCTTTTTGTACCACAACAGACAGACCCACCAGGAGGGAGGTTTAATGCGCTGCTGTATTTTGATGCCGAGAACCATGCCTGGTACACGAGATTCTGGGTAAACAATGGTGACAGTGTCAACCGCTATGGGCTAAGCACACATCCATCTACTCTGCCAAATCCCAAGGACAGACTTGAAAAGGCAAAAACAAGCTGGCATTCTCTGGTGGGTCTACAGACTCAGAACCAAGCAGTTGCTGAGCAAAAATGTCACCAGTGCCTCCTATGACAAAAGAGGAAGCACTGGCCATGGGGCTGGGGCATGGCTCCAGGCTTCCACTGCTCACCCAACAGTCTGTCCAGGGGGAGAAGTTGGTCCCTTCTTACGTTGCACTGATGCACCTACCTGGACTAATGCCTGGGGGCTCAGCAGGAGGTGACAGGTGAGGTGAACGGAGCCAGTCTGGGAGAAGCCCGGTGCTGGCAGCTGTGCCTTCAGCAGTGCCCAGGCTCCTAAACCTGCCACCTCATCTCCAAGGAGCAGAAGGGGAGTGCGGACATGTAGATCGCAGGGCCGTGTGAGGACAAGTACAGATCATTGCCACGACATGCCTTGCCCCTTCCTTAAGCCATAGAGGAATATCCGGGGAGGAACTGAAAATTCATGCAGAGTTCGCCAGGCATCCACACGCAGGTGGGACTCAGGTCCCCTGTGCCTCTCACTCACAGGGCTGGTCTGGACATTCTTTTTTTCAATTCTCTGGCACCTTCTCCTCCAACTGACCAACAACCAGAAAGTAGGATCTGATCTTGGGTAAGTTCAAGAATCACAGATCACCGCCTCCACAGCGGACCCGGCTGCACGTGCTAGGTTCTCCGACCGTCACCTGTGAGACCGCCATAAGTGCTCTCCAGACTCAAGGCCCGAGGCCGTAGGCCGGGGGTACACAACTTCCCTCACTCTCCCCAGCAAAGGGGGACCACCTCTCGGCAAAGGCATCTCAACCTCTTCTGCCCGAGGGACGGCACAATGGACACACGGGGAAACAGAGCAGAAAGTGGGGGTGGTGGGTAGGCAGCCCATAAGAGCTCATCTGCAATTTCGAGGCAAAGTGAGGCCTTTGACCTAATCACAGGGACAAAGTGAGGATGAACCTTTCCCTGCTCTGTCCCATACTCCGTGACACGCCTTTTCCTGTGTAAGGAGTTCATTCGTAAATCCCTGGCGGTGTTTCTGATGACCTAACCTGGCATGGTGGCTGTCGGGCATGAAGAGAGGGCCTGAGCCGTGCAGGTACTGGGCCTAGGAGTCAGGAGACACCGGCTCCACCCCCAGCTCAACCAGAGCCTCGTTCTGCATCTCGGGATTCAGCATCTCTTATCTAAGCAAAGGGATGAGACTGTCCCAGGACAGGCTGCCCAACAGAAATGAAATGAGATCCATGTAAAGAAAGTTTCCCAGTTGCCACATTTAAAAAGTAAACAAAGAAACAAACAAAAAACAAATACTAGAAAGTGATTTTAAGAACAGATCTTACTTATTCTACTGTATGTAAAATACTATCAATTTGACATGTAATCAATATAGAAAGTAACAAGGTAGATTACATTCCTTTTATTAGATGTCTCAGCATCTGATGTACATTTGACCTACAGCACATGTCAGCTCAGACCAGCCTCCTCCCCAGCGCTCCTAGCATCAGAGGCTGTGGCTACTCTATTGGACAGCAACTCCAGGGGTCCCACCAGGGGTCCTGGCTGAAAAGCTGGAGTAAGTGTCCACAATATCCCTAAAAGGATCTCTCTGAAACAAAGGCGGATTCACTTTTAAATGTCTGTAAACCAGCGGGCTGCACCTCCATCCACTCTTGGCTACAAGACAGCCCTCTTCCTTGATGATCCCTTCCTGGATATAGGGAAGCAATCTGGCACACATCGAGGGTGGCCGGGCCTCCAGGTAGACTTACCTGCTGTCTGTGTCCAATCCCATGAAGTCCTCCTTCTCAAACAAGGTGCAGAGGAGGGGGATCTTATCCCCAGACTTGTTGGGGGCCCTATCCAGCCACTTGGACTTGAGCATGATGAAGAGAGAGACAGTGAAGTCCTCGATCCTCTTCTCCACCAGCCTGCAGTCCTCGTAGATTGAAGGCCACGTCGGTGCGCTTCTGCTCGGCTACCTCCCCATGCAGCACAAAGAGCTGAGAGTCATTAACGATGTGCCATACAGCTCCTCTGCACGTGGAGCTTCTCGAAGGCCTTGGCCGAGAGGCAGTCGGCAATGGTGACAAGGCCCACTACCTTGCTGTGGGTCTGGAAGATTCCCCACCCATTCTCGGGTGCATAGTGGTGCCTGTAGTGGATACAGAGTGCCCAATGGGAGCCGCAGGGGCTGATCTGGCTCACCAAGGAGATTCGCTTATAGATGCAAAAGAAATTCTCCTCTGAGATGATCCCAATGGCTTGGACCACCACGGGGAGAATCTGGTCGTTCTCAGCGCACTGCACGTAGTCAGGGATGCTCATGTTGCAGCCCCTGCCGAGAGGGGAGAGGAGATCGATATACTTACTCTGCTGTGGGCTGTGGGCCCCTCTGGGTTGCGGTGACCTGGTGTGTACCAGCCAGAAGGCAAGGGAAGCCCAAGCAAAGACGGGGGTACAGTTTGTCCTCAGTGTCCTGCACATGGCTACTGTAGGTCGGATCACATTACCCAGCTTTTGGTCTAGGCTTCCTGCCCCTGCAGAGCAGGGTCATTTCTTGTTTTCTGTTCCAAGCACCTAGCCAAACCCTAATGCAAAGACAGTGCTCAAAACTGCTGAATAAAGAAATGAACAAAGGAACTGCTTTCCACACCCCTTTAAGCAGAATATAAAGAAAAGAACCACAGTGGGATCAAAACATCTGGATTTCAACTCCAATTTATTTGAACTCCTAAGCTGCAGAATAATGGATAAGAAAACTTGCCTTGGGGAGGAGGGTACAGTTCAGTGGTAGAGCACGTGCTTATCAAGTATGAGGTCCTGTGTTTAATCCCCAGTACCTCATTTTAAAAAATGAAACAAATAAAAAAACCTAATTACCCTCCTCAAAAAATATTTTTTAATTCAAAATTCAAAAAACAGCTTGCAATTGACACAACATTGTAAACTTGACTATACTTCAATTAAAAAAAAAATCCTTGCCTTACAAGAAATTATCTGGATTATGGAAGTTTGCAAATGTTAAATGCCTAGGTTACAACCTGCATAAAAAGGGGGGATTGTACAAATTTACTATCCCTCCTTTATCAGCTATATTACCTTTCGGGGGGTTATAACCTCTCAGAGCTAATTTTCTCAGATTAAAAAACAGAAAACATTACCTGATTTTCAGTACTGCTGAAGAATCTGATAACCCTATTAAAGCATCTGACACACAGAGTTTATTCAATAAATGTTTGTTGAATGAATGAATAAACAAGCAAAGTGAATGCTGCTCCCTGCCACAGACCATCATAATGGTACTGCCTGGAAATCCCAAGCCCACTTTCACCCGACTCTACACTAACCATGTGGGTGACCTGGGCAGGCCTGTGTGCTTCTCTAAGCCCCAGTTTAATCATGAATAGAAATGAGGGCAATAACACAAACCTCAAAGGGTTAGTGAGTCAGTAATGAATTGTACCCGAAATTTGCAAGATTGAACCGTTAAGGAAAATTGGGCAAATTGTCCATAGGCCCTCTCCATATTATCTCTTACAACTACATGGGAATCTAAGTTACATCACAAAATTAAAAGTCTAATTTTTAAAGAGGCTATTGAGGTTAAATGAGCTCACTGTCTCAAATAAGGAACACACAGCACAAATAGGACAATCCCTAGACCATGAGATACACTCAGTTAAATTTCCCACTGAACCCACTGGTCCCTCCAACTTCAGAGCACGAGGATGGGTCCTCGTGGCCAGAGGCCACTGCACCTGAAGCTAACAAAGCTAATGGTCCCCACTTCCAAGAGCCCCTGTCACCACCCTAGGTCTAAGTTTGTATTTGTAATTATTTTTCTTTTTATTAAATAGAAACCCCCAATTGCATAGCCTTCAGGTCAGCAAAACCTGACCACAGAGATCATGATGGCAGCCCTTCTTGGTGAAACAATAAAATGAAAAGCCATTTCCACAAGAACTCTGTGTAAATCTACTAGGGAACTTCATCCTGGACTGAGAGGAAGAGGACTGGGGAGGAGGGGGCAATCTGGGGCACAGAGGACCATGGGCCACCTGTCCCATGATGGACTTTAGTTTCAACACTCACCCTCCAGGAACTTCAAAATACACACAGACAGAGTGCTATGGACAAGATTTTTTTTTTTTTAAAGAAATCACTGACTCCCTAGCAGCTCTTGTTTCTACCGAGACACAAATGGATTATGTGTATAATGTTTCACAAAAACCCTAAAATACTATCACCCCAACTTCATACATGAAGAAACTGAGGGAGAGAGGTTTATCACATTGTGCAAGATTAGAGAGAGGCCACATCAGACACCGTATTTAAACCCAATCCCCTGCTCCATTGCTCACACTAGAAAGTGTGACATGCTGTCCCTTTCCTGCCCTCTCCCTGCAATAAATTTCTGAAGAGTCTTTTCTGTGCCACCTGGAATCACAATAACTTCAATTTTCCACAAAGAGCTATGTCACTCCTTGGAGGACATATCAAAATCTAAAGGGTTGGAATGGGAGGAGAGATTTGCATTTTCTGTTTCTCAAAGGAAACATGGCTTTAAAAGAAACTGAAAAGGACTTATCTAGTCTAAGGCCTCATTGTGCAGAGAAGGAAACGGAGGCTCAGAAGAGATGAGGAAAGAGCCTTATTAACAATATTGCCTGAGTGCAGCACCAAGCCAGCCCTGGGCACTGCTGTGGGAGGATCTGGGAGGACCCAGGAGAATGAGTGTTAGAAAAAGGAAAGAGAAGAAGCATACAAGGTCCTGTCTCTACATCACCATACCATGGAGTTCCACCAAATTACCCAGTATGGGTGCAGTCAACATTGAGGTGGGCTAAACAGGTTATAGAAACCTGGAAGTCTCAACCATAGTGGAAACTCCAACATTTACTATGCTTTTTTTCCCAGTTCAAGCATCAGCTCAGTGGACGCTCTGTACCAGGGACTACACGAGGCCTGGAGTTCTCCCAAATACAGATCTCTATTACCACGTGTGCAAACCACATACATGCGCACCAGAAGAAAAATGCCCACAGATAAGATGGAATTACTGAAACTGAAAGCAGCCAAACAGCATATATTTCTAGGAAAAACGGTGCTGCTATAAATGGACTCATGGACATAGAAAGCAAACTGTTGTTAGCAGGCAGGAAAGAGGGGATTAACTGATACACATTAATAAATATAAAATAAATGACAAGGACCTGCTATATAGCACAGGGAACTATATTCAAGTTCTTGTAATGAGTTGTACTAAAAACAATCTAAAACGTATGTATATACATATGAATATGTTTATAACTGAATCTCTGCTGTACACCTGAAACTAACATTGTAAGTTAACTACACTTCAATAAAAAATTATTAGAAAAATAAAAGCAAGTCTTTAAAAAAATAAAAGAACACTGTAATCCCCGTAGCTGTAGGTGGTGGAAAATTCTGGCTGCAAGCAGCAAGTCCACTGTATCACTCCAGCACTGACTGTCACCCTTTCTGACTATCAGAGAGTCACTTGGCTTCACTGAGGTTACTTTTCTCTTCTGTGAAAGGCTACATTTGCAACTAACAATGTATAGAATCTCATCATTCACAAGCCCCAAAATTAGTGAGGACTTCCCATGGGCCAGGCTCTGGACAGATGAAAATGTAGGGTCTCAGATATATTCATGGTTAGAAGTTTATGCCATAAAGACATTAATTCTTCCTGTTTTGATAGACAGATTCGATGCAATTCTGTTTAGAATTCCTACCAGAATTTTCATGGAATGTAACAAGTTAATTTATGGTCAGGAACAGCCAAGAAACATCTTTAGAACCACCACTGGGGAAGGGTGGATAGGTCATTCATTTCCATTGTTCTTTCTGAAGTGATGAAAACGTTCTGGAATAATAATGGTTGCACCACTGTGAATATGCTAAAAGCTGCTGAATTGTACCATTATATGGATGGACTTCATGGTGTGTGAACAATATCACAATAAAGCTGTTATATGAAAAAATATTTCTTGAGAATTATTTTCCCCTCTATACAACTAGTCTGCCTGACAATTTAAGAAAAACAAAAAACCAAAACAAACCAAACTGTGCCAGGGGTTCTTTAGGACTGCAATGTCCCTAGGCCTCCAATGCCTCTGGTGGTGTTGTTCCTGTTAACACACACTAGCTGGGATGGACTAGTTAGGGACTGTAACTGTCTTTTTAAAATCGACGTTCACACGTTTCAGCCCTGGGAGAGGGAAGCCTGGAGGATGTCACATACTCATGCCTTCAGCTCATTTTTAACTGAACCAAGTCCTGCTTTCAACACTGTAATCCCTCTCAGTATAAAACCATGTGACATCATCAAGCACCGCCATCATGACACCTGAAAGTGTTCAAGGAACTTACCTGGGGCAGAAACACTGAGGGAGGTGACGGAAGCTCCCTCAGCACTGACGCTCCCTTTTGCAGACTTCACCAGGACAAGCTGGGCTTTACGGCCGGAGGCTCTCAGCCTGGGGAGCAGCGCCCACGCCACCGAGCTGGTCCTGAGGGAGCGGGAAAGGGAGAGGAGGGCAGCCCAGGGGTCACGGGGCAGGGAAAGCGGGGGATTGGGGACGCGGGCTGCAGCTCCGCTCGGAGGCCAGCCCCAGTCCCAGCTGCCCCGTCCGGGTCCGCAGACCCCGCCGTCCCGGGACACAGCCCGCCCAGGGACGGGGACGGGCCGGCGGCTGAGGAGAGGAAGCCCGGGAAGAGAGGACTCGGGGCGGGAGAGGGAAGAGGACTCCAGCCGCAGACTGAGGGGAGACCAGCTGGGGCGAGAGGCGGCAGGTGCACACCTGGCCCTGAGCAGCTGTGGCCCGGGGCGCCGGGGCAGGTGGCGCGGGCAGAGGGGCCTGGCCCGAGCAATATAGCTGAACACACGCTGAATCATGCCCTCGCGGGCTGTGACACGTGGACCGCCCTCCCGCAGCCGCCTGAACCTTTCCCGTGAGCCCCACCACCTTGCACTTCCACAGCCGGAGGCCCCGGCCCCGGGGCAGGAGCTAAAGGCTTACCGGGCGACATAGCTGAGAAGACTTTGGGGCAGATCCCCGGCTCGGAGATGGAGCTTCCAAACCGCGGGTCACCTGGCACTGACTGCGCATGCGCAGGAGGGCCAGCGATCCTCAGGTTTCTGTGAGAGAAGCTGCGGAAGTGAGGGAGGGAGAAGATGGGAGGAGAGGGGAGGAGGAGAAAAGTGGAGGGAGACAGATGGACAGGAAGTGCAGAGAGAAGGGAGGGATCTGGAGAGGGGAGGGGAGTAGCAGAGATGTAGAGAAAAAGGTTTACCTCTGGTGGCATCCTGAACGAGGAAGTCAGTCCTGCCTCTGTACCCTTCTCTAACACTTCAAGGCCCGCAGCTCAAATTTTCCCTCCCTGGTCCAGCCCTCCAGCCGAGGCCTCTGCAGAACCCCTACGGGATCACACCCGTTGCCCCCACGCGGAGCTGGGTTCCTGTTGCTCTGGGAACCAAGCACCCGCGGGTGTTGCCGCTCAGAACTACCTTGGGAAGAGTACATATTCCCCTTTTACACGCTGGGAAACAGGCAGGCACGATCTCTGTCTTAGCTCCACTGTTCCAGGTGTTGGGCTGGCGGGGAGCGGGAGGTACAAGATCAGAGCCCCAGACAGAGCAGACTGCCTGAGTGTTGGTGCATAGTCCCCATCCCTCCTGAGTAAACCACACCCCACCCTAGTGGAACCATCAAGGGCTCACAGTAGGTCCCTGGGTGTGGGAGAGCTGTCCTCAGTTCCAGTGCCCAGCTTGCTAGGTAGATAGGAGTGTTACCGAGTCCAAATTCATTCTCCTCAGTGCAGGACAGGCCAGTAAGTTGGGAGACCAGGTGTTGGGGCATGGAATAGCAAGTTTCTGTAGACCTAGATGACAAACTAATGTCCTGGAAAACCATCTCCCCAAGTCAGAATGCAGGCTCCTTTCCTAAGTGCTTGGTTGCTGCAAACTTCTTGGTATAGGAATTCTTTGTTGTTAGAATCCTTTGTTCTTGCAGCTATCTGCCTGGGTCAAATCTCTGTAAACCTCCAGCAAAACAAACGTTATTTTCTATTCTGCAACATGTTATCTTTATATGAATGGAAAAGTGTTAAATATCCTTAAAAGTCAGAGCCTTCAGAATAGGCTGTCCTGTATATTTTAGGCTTTAGGCAACATTGTTTTACAAGCAAGATGAAGCCTAGGAGACAGAGCACAGTGTTAAAGTCAAAGGAACAGATCTAATATGGAGTCAGATTTGTTCTTTTCTATTACCGGGGCAGAAGCCACTTGAGGATTTAAATCTCTTTAAGTTAAAAATAACTAAAACTTTAAAGGAATTTACATACATAGGTGGGAATGTGCATAGCATATCTGGAAAAGCACACAAAGGATAATAAACAGTGCATTTTCCAGGGAGGGCTGGAAGAACAGAGGATGAGGGAAAACTTCTTTCACTTGTGTATTTTTGTGCTCTGTTTGAATTTTTTAACCATATGCATGTATTTCTTTTTCAGTTAAAAAAAATTGTAATGGAGCAAAGGAGTAACTTTCAAGCAAATACAGCAGCCTTGGAATCACTGAGCCATCACTTTTAACTTAAGCCAGGAAACATTTATTGACTCTCTCCTGTGTGCCCAGTGATGTTTTAAGACTTCTTTTATTACTATTATTATTATTATTAATTATTATTATTATTATTTTATAAAATAATAACATTCTATCCCTCACCCTTGCCCAGTGCTGGTGGAAAACCAACTGAGTTTTTCTTGAGTTGTTTTCCAAGGAGTAGAGTTGAGTTATAAACAGAACTCATCTTCCTGGCAAAACAGTCAGAGTGGTTTTCCAGCAGGCCAGACAGCTATGAAGAGTTTACAATAGAGGCGCCCAGAGGCTGAGAGAGAAAGCCTCCAGGACCCTACAAAAAGCTGCCCAAAGTGCCTTCTCCATGGCACTACTGAAATAGGAAAGAACAAATCTGACTCCATATTAGATCTGTTCCTTTGACTTTAAACCTTTGCCCTGTTTCCTAGGTTTAGTCTTGCTGGTTCTGTACCTTTTGTAAAACAATGTTGCCTAGAGCCTGTAATATACAGGAGACCATATTCTCAAGGCAACAACCAAGCATTCCTTCTTCCCCTTTTTAATATAAATAGAGCCTGAATTCTGACTTTGGGTGATGGTTTTCCAGGACATTAGTCTACCATCTTCTCAACTGGCTTTCCAAATTAGTCGCTATTTCTTGCCCCAAAACCTGGTCTCCCGATTTATTGGCCTGTGATGCACGAGCAGAACAAGTCTGGACTTGGAAACACAAACTTACATTGAATGTACCCATTTGGTATATTAAATGACCTGCTTCCACTCGTCTTCCTGAAGTTTTCTTCTCTTGACAACTCCTGCTATATTTATGAAAACCCTGTCATGTGGACACATTTGCATCTCTAGCTGCTACCCTTCCAGGTAAGAACTGATGCCAAGAAGGCAATAGAAGTTGCTAGAAGGTATTACCTGGCCAGAAAAGAGCAGATGAGGGTACTGGCTGACGTTGAGGAGCAGGCTGGGACACCTGACAAGATGTCATAAGTACGGGTAGACAGCTGGGCACCAAAGGAGAAACTTCTAAGCCTCCATGAGGGACTTGTTGGATAGGAAGGAAAAGTCCCAGCCTATAGCTCTGATCCCACCATGAGCTTCCTGGGCGAGGCTGGGCAAGTTACTTAAATTCTCTAGGCCCGTGCTGTCCACCATGGGATCCACAAGCCACATTCAGGATTATGAAGTTATTCTGTAGCCAGACAGATGTATAAATACACATTTTATTGCAAAGGTTCAGCAAGTATAATATTTAAAAACATTATTGGTTTTCTTGCCCTAACGAGTTATTTTTTATGTCTAGCTTTCTGTGGTTTGTAATGCCTGTGACTAATGATTCCCTTACAGTGAGTTATTTTGAAATTATGTTACTGGACACAGTACCCTCATATCACACTTGAAAAAAATTGATCCACATAAGCAAGGTGATCTGACTTAGTAGTTATGAGCAGGGGCTCTGTGTTCAGCCTGCCTGAGTATAAATTCCCACCCTGCCTCCAGGGGATTCTGTGTGAATCTTGGACAAATTGTTGTTGTTGTTGTTGTTGTTGTTTTTGTTGTTGTTGTTATTTGTGCCTCTTTTTCCTTACCTTTTAAATAGCGAGGAATATGTAGACTCTATCTCCTACTGTGTTGGCAGGATTAAATGAGTAAACGTCTGTGCTGCCCACTTCCCTGAGTTTCAGCATTCTCCAGGCAATCAGTGACAAACTCAGAGATATTCTCCACTGTCTTCGTCAGTCTGGGATGCTGTAACAAATTACCGTGGGTCGGGTGGCTTAAACAACCAGCATATTCCTTATGGTTTGGAGGCTGAGACTTTCAATGTCAATGTATCTGGGAGAGGATTGCCAGCTAGAAGATGGCTGTCTTCCCACTATCTTCATGGGCCAGAGAGCAGAGAGAAGCAAGCACTCTGGGGCCCTTTATAAGGGCACTAATCCCATTCATGAGGGCTCTACTCTCATGACCTCATTTTATCCTAGTAATCACCTCCCAAAGGCCCCGCCTCCCAATACCATCACCCTGGGAGATGGGGTTTCGACATATGGATTTTGAGGGGATGCAAACATTCAGTCCACACACCAGCTAACTCTCCCCAACATGCAATCATCAAACCTGTAGCTAATTTCAAAGTAATGTTTATATCTCTCTGCCCATTTCCATTCCTGCATCCACTAACACTGAAGCCCTGTTATATTTTATTCCTTATTTTTCTGATAGAGATTTAATTGATTCCTCTACTCCAATGCTCTCCTCACACTAAACAGTCCTCTTAACAGCCCTGCCAGGAAGGTCTTCCTTAAAACACCTTCCCACTGCACCTGGTTGTTTTTTAGGTGTAAATGTCAGAATCCTCTCCACACCCCAGCCTAGACCTTTAATCTCTTACAATACCGCTCACTATGTTATTTTTCTATTACCACTGTAGCAAATTTCCATAAGCTTAATAGCTTAAACCAGCATAGATTTATCACCTTATGGCTGTGGAGGTCAGAGATCCAACACAGTTCTCATTGAGCTAAATTCAAGTTTCCAGCAAGGTTCCTTCCTTCTAGAGGATCTAGAAGAGAATGTTTCCTTGTTTTTGTTTTGTTTTTTTTTTTCCAGTTTCCAGAGGTCACCCACCTTCCTTAGCTTGTGCCCCACTACTTCCTCCATTTTCATGGCCAGCAGCCTTTCTGAACACTGCTCCATAGCTACACATCCCTCTGATTTTAAACTCAGCTGGGAAATGTCCTCCATTTTAAGGACCCCAGTGATTACATTTGGCCCACCTGGACAATCCAGGCTACTCACCCTATTGTCTCATCTCAGGATCCCCTTCTCCCCTCCCATTCAGGTACTATGTATGTGGCTGTGACACTCACCTTGTGTGACATTTCCTCTCATGAGCAATTTAACGTTCAAGGCACTTATGAATGACTGTTTTTCTTCCTTAGTCTTTCTACATTCAGTATGTGTGGTGAGATTATATGAATCCTTTTTATTTGTGGCCCTCCACTAATCTTTAATAATGTATCATGGGTTTAAAAGGCTAATAGACAATTTAGAAGACAGAAATCCTCTAAGATTTTTCTCCTAATATATCTGTCATCCCTTTTGCCATGTACAGTAACATGTCACAGTTGGCTAACCTGTGGCGGGGGAGGAACATGATTCTGCAACCACACTCCCCTCATTCACACCAATTTGATGATCGGCTAACCAAGGATCTATGCTCCCTGCTTTGCTCACTTCCTCCTGCTTTCCATTGACTGTCCTGTTCCCACTGCTTCCTTCATTCACCACATTAGGATTTCATGACCACTTTCTTCTCTAAATAAAATGGATATCTTGCATCTAATGTATGATAACTGTTCTTATTGTATATGCACACACTGACCTACACATAACCCCACCCATCTCTTTATTTTCCTAAAATCTTCCAGAGGAATCATTTCTATGATGATGATGATGATGATACTGACAGTGATGACAGGGGCCTCTCAAGGATTCTGATAAAGAGGGAATCAATAAAGGGAGGGAATCATTGCAAAATTGCCCCAGAAACAGGCTTAAAAGTAAATAACTGCTATAGTGTTTAATGAAATTGACTAATATTTAACTATTTTTAAAACTTTTTAACTCTGAATTTAAAATTTTAATGGGAATTTTCATTCACCCCTAACCAAGATTCAAATCTAGGGCCAAAATCTAAGGATTTCTATCTTCTAACAAATTGTCCACTAGCCTTTTAAACACGTGATCCTTTAAAAAAGGCAAGTGCTGGGCTGAAAATAAGCAGGATTCAAATAATCTCACCAGACAGAGTGAATGTGGAAAGACTAAGGAAGAAAAACAGAAAGCCATTCATAATGCCTTGAAACTTACGTTGCTCAAGGAGAAAATGTTAGCCAAGGTGAGTGTCACATCAACGTGACGCCTGAGTGGAATGGGGAAGCTGACCTTCCTCATCAGACATTTATGCTGATTTGTTAGATGCCAACACAATTTCCTCATTGGATTTGCTTCTAATAAGTATGGAAGAGTTTAGGCTCAACCAAGAGCAGACTAAACATTTTCCCCTGCTGTCAGGTCACTGTACTGAATGTCCCCACAAGAAGGATATGATTATGTTTCATAGGGAAGTCTTCCTGAGAAGCAACAGGTTTTTCGAGGGCAGAACTGCAGGTCACCCCATGGAGGGCTGGAGAAGGGCTAGAGGGGACACTGGAAATATAGCAGGAGTGAATTCAGATACTGCTGCTCAGGTCGCCAAAGACAGCATTGCTATCTCTAAGGATATGTCATTCTCCGAAAAATTCCATGAGTGAAGGAGCCTGTGAACACTAAGCAGGGTTTTAAGACACAGCAGCACATAATTTGCATCACAACTCAATTACAGTATGTTTTGATATTTGGAAAATAATTAGTCCATTGATCTGTGAACCTGCAGCATTAGCAATAGAAATAAAAAAGATTGAGATGTCTTGGAGACAACAATCAATAAACAATTTTAATCTGCAGGATTCCTTGACAATATGCAAACAATGAGCTAGATGTGTGCTGCAGATACCTCTTACTGCAGGGCTCACTCCTGCAAAGCATAGAACAAGTTTTCTCAGCAGACAGAGGGAACTAAGTCAAGATTCCTAATCTTGAGAGATTTACTATATGGCAGGAAAGATCAGACAAGTACATACAGCCAAATATGAATAAATATAATCAAATATTATCAAATGTGATTGGAGCACAGATGAAAGAGGAATTCCTTTCACCTGGGATCTAGACAGACTTCTTCAGAAAATGTGGCCTTGGAGATGGCCTAATACATGGGTGGAATTTTGGCAGAACAGGATGGAAGGAATTTAAAAACTGATTCTAAAATTCATATAAAAATTCAAAGGATCCCAAATATCCAAAACAATTTTGAACAAGAAAAACAAAGATTGAAGACTTGCACTATCTGTTTTTCAGACTTTTTTTTAATAAAGCTACAGTAATCAGAAAGTATGGTGTTGGTGTAAAACAGGAAAGTAGAATAATGGAACAGAATAGAATGTTCAGTATTAAACCAACACTTGTATAGACAATTGATTCTCAAAAAGGATGCAGTGGAGAAATGATCTTTTCAAGAAGTAGTGCTGGAACAATTAGATAGTGATACACACACACACACAATAAACTTTGATCCACACCTCACAAAATATACAAATATTAACTGAAAATGGATCATAGATATTAATAGGAAATCTAAAACTATAAAACAGCTAGGAGAAAAAGCATAGGCTTAAGCTTTATGACCTTGGGTTTGGCAAATATTTTTTTGCTATGACACAAAAAGTATAATCTATTTTAAAAAGAAACTGATAGAGTGAACTTTATCAAAATGAAGACTCATCAAAGCTCTTCAAAACACTGCTAAGCAAATGAAAAGACAAGCCATAGACAGAAGCTATTTGCAGATCATATATCTGATAAAGGTCTCTCTTTGTATCTGATCCAGAATAAAGAGGTCTCAAAACTCAATAATAATGCAAACACCTGAATGAGTGAATGAGGCCAGAAAACACACTTCAGTAAAGATATCCAGATGGATAATAAGCATATGAAAAGATGCTGATTAAAGATGCCATTAGTCATTAGAGAAATGCTTTTAAAAACCACAGTGAGATACTAGTACACATACATACTAGAATGAATACGATTAGAAAGACCGACCTTACAAAGTGCTGGCAAGGAAGTAGAGCAACCAGAACTGATACACACCACGAGGAATTTACAATAGTACAACCATTTTGGAAAAGTCTTTAACAGTTTCTTTAAAAAAGGTAAACACCTATCTACCATATAACGCAGATATTCCTCATCTGGTGCTTTAGAAAATAAAAGCATATGTCCATACAAAGACTTGTAACCAAATATTCACTGCAATTTTATTTATAATAGCTCAAGTTGTAAATAACCCATGCATCCACAAAGAAGTAAGTGGAGAAACAAATGATGGTGTATCCAAACACTGCTCACAATAAACTATTCAGTAAAAACTCAACACTAAACAATACTCTGCTATAAGACAAATAAGCTATTAATACAGCAACACAGATGACTCTCAAAATAATTACACTGAATGAAAGATGTCAGACAACATAGAGTAGATACTGCATGAATCCATTCATACAGGGATCTTGAAAATGCAAACCAGTATTTTGTGATAGAAAGCAGATCAATGGTTTCCAGGGGAAGAGATGGGGAGGGAGGGAGGGACAACAAAAGGCAGGAGAGAAGCTTTGTGGGTGATGGGTATGTTCACCGTCTTGAGTGTGGTCATGGTTTCTTGGGGATATACTTATGTCAAAACGTATTAAGCTGTACACTTTAAACGTGTGAAAATTATTTTGCCAAGTATACCTCAAAGCTGTTTTAAGAAAAAAGGCACTTCAGTCCTGATCCACCTCAGCGCCTGATTGGTGTGACATGATCAGTATCTCACTCAGTCTGCCTAACGGGAAGGTAGAAAACCTCTCACGGAAGATAACATATGGATTTTTCACTTGCAATGTCTGCCATGTAATAAAGAATTTCTAGACATGCAACATGTCAAGACTATATGACAGATAATATGAGAATAAGAAACATTAGACAAAGGATGCAAACCCCCAGGTGATGTAGGCATCAGAGTTACCAATAAAGTCTATAAAGTACTTTTAATATATTCAAGAAAATAAGGAAATAATGGGAGAATAGATAACAGGGTAAAGACTTTCACCAGAGACATATACTGGAATCTATTTTTAAGAAAAATCAAACAGATACTCTAGAACTGAAGCTTTCAGCTGTGGAAACAGGTAAACAGAGCTAATTAGGATCCCTTTTAAGTAAAACTTTCAGTAATGCTGGGTAAAATACAACAACAAAAGTAACACAGAGCTAACTATGGAGAGAGAAGTTCCCAGGTGACAATACAAAGAAGACACATAAAGCCCAGTGTGGTAATCTTGTGAGCTGATGCCACCACACCCTGGAGGGAAGGGGTTTTAATCTGCACATAAATAGGGACACAATGTCCATTTCGGAAAAAGGGTCCATACCAGATGTAGAAGACTCTTCCTTTATATCTATATAGTCAGAGACAGAGATGTAAAGTGGCAGCAGAGGTCACAGTGACACAGGGCCCTGGGCCAAGGAGTGTGAGCACCTCTGCAAGCTGGGAAAGGGAGGAAGACGAATCCCTCCAAAGAGCCTCGGTGTGGAACGTAGCCTTGGCCACACGTTGGTTTTAGCCCACTGATAATGACTTTGCACTTCTGCACCCTAGAACAGTGAGACGATGCATGTGTATTGCTTTAAGCCACTGAGTCTTTGCTCCTTTGTTACAACAGCAATAGGAAAGGCACTCAGGAACCAACATGAACATGAACCACAGGCTGCCTGCTGTGCTGGCAGCAAGTTCTTTGTCTCTGAAACTGGGGGAGTCTCCTGTCTTGTGGCAGCAACCACAAACTACCTCATGCTAACTTGGCAGCTTGCAGAGGGTCAAATCTTAACCCTGCACAGTTCTTGATATTTAGTTAATAAAAATAATGGTGTCATCATGGATATTTTTCCATCTTTTAAATACCCTTCAGTCTTCTAATAAAGCTACTTCTAATTGAGAGACTGTGTAAATAGTTTTCAATCTTAATAATAAATAGCTGAGGTTTTATTTGCTTACTTAAATTATGAATAATAATATTCACATTAGTAAAAGTTATTAAAATCAACATTGTTTAATGAAAATATCAAGTTTCTTTTTGCATGAACATGTATTAACTACAGGAAATGTTCCATACTTTGTTCTACAATTTAGTGGTAGAGTCTTAAAGAATAATATTTTCCTCAAAAGATATTATGGCGAAGGGATTTCTTTTGGTGGAACAGTTCCTACATCAAATCTGGTGCATGGCTCAGGCCACTGGGAACTTAGAGATGATAGAAATTAGGAGGCATTATAAACACAGAATCATTTTTAAAGGAATTAAAAAACTGGATGTGTGAAAACAAAGAATCAGAGAATATTCTGGTGAAATAAATGTATTTTTCAGCTTAAGCAAGACACGGGGTGAATAAATCTAAAATGAAAAAAAGCACCCAGAGATTAGCAGCGAGTCATGCATGCAGTGTGACTGATCAAAACCAAGTTGTTTCCAAACCAGTGTGCAGGCTTGAAGCCTTCATGAATCAAGTCTGTGTGGCACCAGGCCACCTCGAATACATGTTGATGAGGTATGCATAAGCCCTTCACCATCCCAGCTCAAAGCCCACACACGAGCCACAAGACCATCACCTACACATCTGCAAAACACACAGCATGGTGAATAACACTTTTCTTGTTCAGTAGCCGGTGGCAGGGCACTGTGAGCAGACAGAGATACAGGGACACAGAGACACAGAGGTACTTCCCCTCGCTCAGCTGATAAACTTCCGTGCATTCCTGGGTACAGGATTGTCATAAAATGCACCAGGGATTGATCCTCCTTCTAGGAAAGGAATGGTAGGGCTGTCCTCAGGTTTGAGCAAGGGTGGCCGGAGGATCTCAGAAGAGCTGTTTCAGCACAACCAATAGAAATTTCGGCCACCGTGAACACGAGAGACAAGTCTCCTGCCATCCCGGTTGGCACTTGGGCTCCTGACAAAAGCTGGGCTCAGTAAAGGGTTGAGCAGAAGGCACAGACCTTAGGGATGCCCCAGCAAGAGACAGGAGGTAGGGCCTGGTTTATACTGCTCTGGGTGTATCCCAGCCTCATCCGAATACGAAACCAGAAATTTGCAAAACAGCAGAGCTGGGATGGATCACCTACTCCAGACTCCTCACATTACAGTTAAAAGGGTGGCAGCCCTGAGAGGCAAAGCAACGTGCTAAAGGCAGAGCGAGGAAGTGGCAGCGCCAGATGAAACGCACCGTGCCAACCCCCGTTCAAGGACGATAACACTGAGTATGGGGCCAAGGTTTCCAACGAGGAGAATGAGACAGTGTAAATACTTTGTTCCCCCCAAAACCCCAAATGTTTTTAAAGGCACAAAACTCACCTTAACTAGCCCTCTTCTGAGGGGGCTCTCTTCTGTCTCTTCGTCTTTCTGTCTGTCTCCATTTCTCGTCTCAGACACAAACACGTACAATTTTGTGAAAGGGGACTTCCTGCCATACAAAGACAGACTTCACATCTTCAGAAAGACACTTAACAAAGCACATTTCTGAATTCAAGTCTTTGGGTGAGGTCTGGGCAAGTGGCTTATTTTCTAGAACAATCGGTGTTTCCAAAATCAGGAGATCATCTTCCCCAAAGGAAGAGTTCTGGTCCGTGTTGATGAAGTTGGTGATGTCACATTTCATGAGCCTGTTTGGCTCCTCCTCTGGCCACCTGCTGCATCTGATGGCTTCCTGGAACCGAATATCACTGTCAACGGCTATGGTTGTGATACCAGCTTTTGCCTTGTCCAAGTGGTCCACTTCATCGACGTAGCAGTGAAAGAGGGACCTAGATTCGTCATTGCCCTGCCAGAGAACACCTTGGGCACCAGCGGCCTTCCAAAGTCTGACACAAAGCTGTTCAGTCTGAATCCCTTCTCTGGAGACACTACATTGCAATAAAGAAAACCAAAATAAAAGACCGCTCACACTCTAGCTCGGTGACCTGAAGAATCATAGTTTTTGCCATCTACTGAGTGCAAATCCCTGCACAGAGCATGCTGACAAGCACTGGAAGTGAGAGACATCACTTCTGAACACATACAATTAAACCCAAGGCAAAAGTGTCAAGTGAGGACCCTTGGACCATCCTGAAAAGACATCGCTCCCTTAGAATCCTCAATATTGGTGCATCGCACACCAGTGTTTCTCAGTGGGACATTCAGATCATCTTCATCAGAATTGGTTAAAGTGCTTCTTAAAATGCAGAATTCTGGTGTGCACACACCCAGTCTCCAGAGGTAGGGACCGGTAGTCTGTATTCATAGCCACCAAGATCACTAAACATGCTCAGGTTTAGCACCGCGGTCTCCATCGGGTCACCTGAGCATCGACAATGCTGTCTCACGGGGTGGGGGGTGCCATGTGTGTCAGGGTGCTGTCATACCCACGTGACTCCCCTGATTCTCAGAACGGACAGTACAGCCCCATTGGGTAGAAATACCACCATTTCACTAAGCATACACAGGGCGCGCGATTGACAGATACAATCAGTGATGGGAGAGGGGACAAAACTCAGGTTTCTGATCCCTTGTTTCACTTACTGTGGGACAAATGATCAATTCAAGCATAATAAATCAGTGAATGAGTGAATAACATGACTCTTTTATTCCCACGAATGCCTGGAAGAGGGAGCCTGGGCACACTGAGAACCATAACAGCCCATCTACTTAATTGCCATTCTCCCCAGATTTATGGAAAGGTTACTTCCACCCAGGCAGTGACCCCTGAAGGGCAAGGATCATGTCTGAACACACTCTCAAATCCAGAAAAACCCTGACAACAATTAGGCTCTGGAGTCTGTGTTTAGCGAGTGTGGAATCTCAGTAATTTCAGCTCTTAGACCTTGCCTTCCCATCCCACCCCTCAAGATATGGCCCTTATGACCAGCTTTCCCGGGGCTGGGGCCATGGAACCCATTTACAGGACTGGAAGAATCTGATCATGTAAACCTTCCCCCAGATTATCATCAAAAGTCACCTGCATTTCAGGGATCAGTAATCCCAGAAGCTTTGCAGTTCAGGCAGCTGAGGGATTTTTATATCAGCTCTGTCTTCTACTGAGACGGTCTGGGTGACATCAGACAAGGAATTCTCAAAAGCCTGAGCTTTTCCTTTCAGGAATAATCTAATTAAAAAATCTCATTGACCACTCAACAAATGTGATGTGAAGATCAATGATTTACAGAGGAGTACAACATTCACTAGGTGGTGGATTTAGAATCAGAGAAAAATCATTTGAGAAAGATTGACAGAATGTAGCTTTAATGCAAATTTAAGTTTTCTTACTTTTCAGTAAATCATCTTCTCCCCCACTTATCACTTCACCCAAGTTTAAAAGATGTTTGAGAACAGGGATGAGTGTGCCAGCACTCTATGCCCCAATAAGCTAAAATGTCACCTAGGAAAGAGGGGAGTAACACATTTTTAAAAAGCATGGTGAGGATGGCGGGGTCATCCCCCAACTCCAGACTAACAAGCTCTGAGTAATAGCTTTCCTGCCTGCCTGGGGCATCAGCTGATGTGAGAACCCACCCAGAAACCTCACTGGTCATCAGCTCTTCTGTAACACAGGCTACACTCTCTCAGAATTAAGAATTGGGTCCAGTAACCCCTTCGCTGAAGAATAAAGACAAAGGAGAACAACAGAGTTCTGCCCCTCCCCAGGGGAGAGCCCAGACCTTGGGCTGCATGCACTGCGCCCTCCTTCCAGGAGAAGGATAAACTGGAGAAGGGCGTCCTGCGAAACTGGGGCAGCAAAGGTTGAGATGGGAACAAATTGACCAGCTGGCCAGGGGCAGTCCCCTCTGTCGCTGCCTTGGCGGCTGCCTCCGCCCCCTCAGCACATCCTGCCCACCTCTGGTGGTTAGGCTGTCAGGGAAACTGTGCTTTGCGACCTGGGGCAACAGAGGCTGCCCCCAGGCCAAGCTGCGGGGGAGATGGGAGCTAAACCACCAGCTCCCAAGCGGCAAGCTCCATACCCCCGCCAACACCCGGCCGCCAACACCCCGCCGCCCACGCACCCTACCGCACCCCCGGGGCAATATGACCCGGAGAAGGATGACCTGGGAATGAGGGGCAGCAGAGGCCGCCCCCACATCAGGCCTCCAGAGAGATGGGAGCTTATTCTCCAGCTCGCCAGGGGCAGCCCCCCTCTCCTCTCCACCCCCTGATCTCACCGCGCCCACCTCCCAGGAGCAACCTGACCGGGTGTGGGGTGTCAGGCGAATCTTGGGCGGGAGAGGCCATCCCCAGGCCAGGTCAGGGGAGAGGAGAAGGAGTGGCCCCATTAGGCGGGGCAGCCAGCTGTCGCAGCTGCCCCTACCCCTCAACCGCATCGCGCCGGCCTCCCAGGAGCAAGCTGACCTGGAGACGGGCATCCGGCTTCTTGGCGCAGAGGACGCCCCCAGGATTGCCACGGGGAAGAGGGAGCAAATTGACAGCTCTGCGCTGCAGGTCCTCTACCCCCGCCATCGCCACCACTGCACCTTAAAGGCACCGCCCAGGGCGCCCCTCTCCCAGCAGGCTGAATGGGACAGATGTGTCTGGTGATCTGGGGCAGGAGAGGCTGCTCCCACACCAGGCCATCGGGGATACTGGAGCTAATACACCAGCTCCCCAAGGCAGCCCCCTCCCCCCTCAGCTGCCACCAGTCCTGCCCCCTGACCTCAGGGTGGCCTCCTCTAGGGAGCAGGCTGACCTGGAGATGGACGTCCGACGAACTTGGGGCAACAGGGACCGCCCCAAGGGCAAACCATGGGGAGAAATGGGAGCAAATGGACCGGCTCCATGGGAAAACCTGCCACTGCTGCCACCACCCCCAACGTAACACGCCCGCCTCCTGGGGCCAGGCCGACTAGGATACACGTGTCTCTTAACCCAGGGCAAGAGACACCGCCCCCAGGACAAGCCGCCGGGAAGATGGGAGCAAATGGGCCCCCTCCCCCGCTGCATGCCCCCGACCCCCGCCACCCGTGCACCCTGTCTACCCTGCCTCCTGCCCCCAGCAGGCAAAGTGGGAAAGGGTTGTCCCGGGACCTGGCGCAGCAGAGGCTGCCTGCAGGCCACGCGGCACAGACATGGGAGCTAATCCTCAAGCTCCCCCTGGGCAGCCTCCCTATCCCCGCAGCCACCACCTTCCCAGCCCCCTGACTGCACCGCACCCATCTCCCAGGAGCAAGCTCACCTGGAGTCGGACCTCAGGCAAATCTCTGGCGGCAGAGGTCGCCCCCAGGCCAGGCCGCGGGGGAGAGAAGAAATGGAGCAGCTCCCTGGAACGGGCCCCAACCCCCAGCCGCCGCCGCCGCCGCCGCCGCCTCCCAGGACCAAGCTCACCTGGAGACCGGCGTCCCGCCTCTACGGCAGCAGAAGCCGCCCCTGGCTCCGCCGCGGGGGAGAGCGGAGCGAATTGACCGGCTTCCGCGCGGCAGCCCCCCTATCCCCGTGGGCCCTGCACCTTAACCACACCGCCTCCACTCCCCACTCAGCAAGCTGAGTGGGACAGGTGTGTGAGGCGACCTGGGGCAGCAGAGGCCGCTCCCAGGCCCGGCAGCCGGGAGAAGGCAGCTATTCCATCAGTTCGCCAGGGGCAGCCCCGCTCCGCCCCCTTGCCGCTGCCACCGCCCCCTGACCTAACCGCCCCACCACCCAGGAGCAAGCTTACCTGGAGTCCAACATCTGGCGAATCTCCGGCGGCCAACGCCCCCCCAGGCCAGGCTGCAGGGAAGAGAAGAAATCGACCGGCTTGCCCGGGCAGCCTCCCACCCACCGCCGCCGCCGCCCCCTCCGCCCCCTCCGCCCCCTCCGCCACCCCAGAACATTGCACTAATCTCCCGGGGTCAGGCTGACTGCGAGGATGTGCACTTGCCTTCTGACCCTGGCCACGTGCCTGAGCACCTTCCTGCACCCCTACACTCCCTGTCCCTCTGCACCCCTGCCACTCTCTGCCCTTCCGCACTGCCTGCACCCCCGCATCCCCTGAACTGCCTGCACCCTCCACAGCCCCTGCACCCCTGCCACCACTTACACCTTTGCACTGCGTACACTCCTGCACCCATGCTTGTCCCACACACCACCTCTTGGGCCTGTGGCAGAGTCTCTGCTGTTAGACCAATGCACAGGAACTCACATCTTTGCCAGTATATGATGCATCAGTGGACGTCTGGGGTTGGCTGCAGGAAGGTACATGTTCCCGGTCACTAGCCTGGGCCACTAGGGTGATCTCTGTGAGGTCACCCAGGACGGGCTCAGAGATGCTGTTCTCTGGGAAGAGAGGAGTTGAAACCGGTCTTGAGGGCAGAGCTGTGCTCACCAGGTCGTCCACGCTTTAAGTTTTACACAGGGTTTCGGAGAAATGAAATGGATCCGGCCAAGTAAGACCGGCCTGCTGTGCGCCCACCTCAGTCCTGGGCTCTGAGGCAGACCGACTGGCTCCCACCATCAGGACACAGTTTGGGCACCTGAATGCTCCCTTGGAGGCATCCTATCACTTCTCAGGAAGAAGTCCGGCTGCTTCCACCCTATGGCCCTCCCTCCCACTGTGCTGGCCTCAGGAAGGTTCCTTATTTGGGGAAGAAGGCAGCCCACCCCCTACCCCACCACTCACCGTGCTCTCACCCAGGCTGGTGCTTTCTCTGCCCTTCAGAGTCTGGAAAGCCATCCCTCTTCACTTATGTCCCTTCTGAGATGGACTTGCTTCCACTCAATTCTAGGCGAGGATGCACCATGGAATGCACTGGGTAGAGCACAAAATAAATAGCTTCTTCTGTGAGGATTTCTGTTTATCTACTGGGGCTGGGCTGTGTGTAGTTTGCTACAGCTATTGGTGTGAGAGCTAACGCCAACAGTGTGTCCTTGTTTTCATCTCCCGCTGTCTTTGGGTTTTCCATAGACACTCCTGAGACATTTCCTTCTTTTAGTTTTATTCCTGTTATTATACAGGGGCCCTACTGACATGGAGGTAAGGTGTTGGGGACCAGGACACAGCAGGGCATCTGTAGTCCTGTGATTAGTTCTCATTGAGCCTGTGCCCTGAGCTGTGACCTCCACAAGTGTGTCTCTTTCCCCCCACCCCAATTGGGTGACACAGAAGGGATTTCCCTTCCCCCAGGTTGGTTAGGCTCTGGTAAAATAATTTCTCATTAAAAAAAAAAAAAACAACCCCCCATAATGGAACAGAATGTTCTGGGTGTATTTCAATAGAGCTATTTTCTCCTTTTCTGGCAGGAAGCATGAGGGGTTTTCTCTGACCTTCACTCTGAGAACAGGGCAACGGTCCTGGAGGTAAATGCATGGAAAAGAGCAGGTGGCCCCTCTGACTGGTCCCCTGGAGTTGTCACACTCAGACTTCCCCACGCTGAGCCTCCTGCTGGTCTCAGGGAGCTTTGAAATCTGCCTGCCCCAGCGGTTCTTACAGCAGTGGGTCTGCCCTGGGAGCTGTGACTCTCCAAGCCTGCCCAGCTGCCTCTCTGGGGTGGGGAGCAGCTTTTCCCTCAGTTTTCTGGTGGATCTAAGAAGAGGCAGTGGGTTTGCAGCTTCTTAGCTCTGGTGTTGTTTTCAGGAACAGAAGGAGCAACTTCTGGAGCTCCTCATACAGCTGGACCAGAGGCTGGAAAGCCTTCCCTCCGCTGCCTCCATGCAGACAATCAGTGGCTGTGGTTCTAAGCCGACTTCCTGAAGATGGTGGATTTAAAAACACACACAAGCCCAGCCCCCAACAGGAGCACACAGTCCCATAAATCCTACATTTCCAACTGGGAACTACGAGCTGATGGGAGACATAGGTTTCAATCATCAACGCTGCAGAGAACCCTGACTGCAACGACTTGCTCCGTGGAAAAATAACGTGGTTTGTTCTGGGCCTTGTCTGAAGAGTGGCCTTGCCTTACTCATACCTGGCAGCAGGGAAATATAAAATAAGTACTAAGAACCTCCACTTTTGCTCGCCTCCAGGGCCGTCAAACATAAAAGTAAAATAAGTGAACTCAGACAGCCTAGTCACGCACAGTGGAGTTTCGAACCAGCCTTGCTCGCCTGAGTGATGGGCACTTGACTTGCACCTTAACTCGGAACAGTAGGAGAACCGCCTTCCTCTAGCTGGCCTCCCCCACACCAGGCACGCCCTCAGCTGAGACGAGGCCAACTCCCCCCTTGAGGTGTGTGCTGGTGGCTTCAGTGTGACCTGGCCCTGCCGGGACATGACCTGCAGTGAGTGAGGTGGGAGGGTCAGAATGAGGGGATTCCCTGCTGGGGGCAGCAGGGGGCCCAGCAGCACCCTGCCCAGCTGGTGTCTGGGGCTCCCCAACACCTCCTACGGCCCCCCGGGTCAGCTCTGGTCCAGGCCACTCCACGCACCCTCCCGTATCTTATCATTAAGTTCCTTTTGGCTTTTATATCAGCCAGAGGTGCTTCTGTTGCTTGTTCAGTGAACAGTGCATCCGGGAAACCAGACTAATTTTCTAACATCAGTAAAATACGCAACCTCGGTCACTCGCCAGCAGGACTGTGCAGCACAAAGGCCTGCACAGGCTGTGCAAATGCCTTACGTGAAAGGTCCTCATCATCTGTACATCAGAGATACAGAAGCTGGTGGTTCAGGTAAAACCTCAGGGAGGGATTGAGGAATCCAAAGCTGGTTGGTTTCAAAGACTAACCGGTTGGAACAGACCCGAGCTGTGGTCAGAAACCTGGCTCAATGTCACGCAGACTCAGGGCCATAAGTGCCGGGTGGGGCCAATGCTGTTCCCTTCGCAGGCTCTCGTTGGGAGCCACTGTAGCCCCTTACACGCAGCAGGGAATCCAGCCCCGTTAGCCCTCATCCTGAGTGTTACATGAACAAATGCTGGGAGTGTTGTTTTCATCTTGTTTAGGGGGGACGATGGGGGCAAGAGGAGAAATAAATTCACACTTAATGACACCAAGTCACAGCCAGACCTCCTCTCAGAGAGCTATGTGCTCCCACAGTGGTGGTGGGGGGCTGGGCAGAGCCCCTCTGCTGGTCCAGAGGGACTCGTCCTCTGGCTGCAACTGATGGGTTGGACAACCAATCCAGAAGGGACAGAGCATCTTCACGGGAATTTGGAACTGACACACAGAAATCAAGTTCACTATCTGGGGATGGGAAGAGGCTGGAAATCAAATGAAACCAGAGCAGAAGAGAAAAGTTACAAGTGATGATGAGAGAGAGACAGAGAGCTGAACTTGTGAGAGCAAATAGTGGGAAGGAAGGAAACAATCAGGGGAACAGAGAAATTCCAAGCTCCTGACCTCTAGTCTGTCCCAGCCCATCAAACGACCCAAGGGATGGTTAACATCATTCCAGGTTGCAGATTAGGAAACAGGCTGAAAGAGATGGGGTTGGCTTCTGGTGCACAGTTAATTTAAGTGCCACTGGACCCCCTTACTTCCCACTGCAGAAGGCACCATGATCCTCACAGGGACCCTGCTGTGCTGACAGCCAGCACCCTGATCAAAGGGCCCCTGCTGAATGGGAAACCCTCTGAGTGTGGAGAGTTCCCTGCACTGAGATGCCATGCATCAGCGGATCCCGCTCACCCCAGGTAACGTCTCCCCAGCTGTGCAGTCTCCGCACGATTCCTCCCTGCCAGGCACCCCCATCCTTACCACCGAGTGTACTGCAGGAATTCGGCACAGGATCCCCAAAGCAACACGAGCCAATGGCTGTACAAAACAGAGACTCCCAGCCCAACTGGGCTCCATGGGGATAGTAGGTGTCCTCACTTCATGTATCTAAGGCAATCGCTTCTTCAGCTGGAGGATATTATAGAGAAAAATAAAAGTTCCAAAAGATCATTCAGTGAGGGAATCCTCCTAGGATCTGACTCCAGAATCTACAACAAGATGTGCTGGCCACTCCTACCCCCGGTCTTGGGGTGAAGTGATCAGCATAACCCCTGGTGGCCCAGCTCCTCGGCTTGGCTGCCCAGAGCGGGCTGGGGGAATGCGTAAGGCCAGGGCACTCAGGAAGAGCACAGAGGCCCTGTCCATCACCCCTTCACACTGTAAACCCTTCCCCAAATCTCAAGGCATCGGGACAGAGCAGCCACCACAATAAGGAGATGCCCCACTCTTCACTCATCTGTCAGCTCACTACATGCTGAGCATCCACGGGGTCCCAGGACAGACACACAGGATGGCGCGGGGACAGACTTGGTCCTTCCCCTGGACCCTGTTCAATCTGATGGAAGAATGATCACTCATAAACGGTTTTCTCACAAGGATACATAGACCAAGACAAACTGCAGGTGAATCAAATTTTAAAAATATATGAAGTACCCCAGTCTCCCCGCTGAATGTTAACAGCATAATAGTAAAAGAAATTGCCTCGATCACCAAGGAATTGGTCTCCCCTCTCAGGAGGAAAGGAGAGATTCTTGAGCAGGGACACAGAAGTGCATCCATCGGATGTGGACCAAGGCCTCGGCATTCATTCAGCAATTCTTTATAAGCTCCTACTACGTATGGGCATCTAGTAACTAGACCATTCCAAGGCCATAGGGCTTTATTAGTCAACCAAAACAGACACGACTCCCATCACTGGGGGATCAGAATTTTAGCAGAGTAAACAGGCAGCATGTTGGAGGTAGCAAGAGCTTGGGAAAAAATAAAAGAGTGATATGAGCAAACTCAGGTGATGGTGGGGGGGTGGAGGCAGGCAGGAGGGATAAGGCAATCTGGCAGATCTCATGGGAGTGATGAACTTGAAGCAGAATAGATCCGGAGGAAAGGAAAAAGGAAGAGCTGGAGACAGAGGCCATCAGAGTGAGGGGGAGAGCGTATGGGGGAGGGGCAACAGAGCACGCCGGGTCCTGGAATACTTTGGGACGACTTTGACTCCTAATGAAAATGGTGACCCTTTTAGTGAGTTTTGATGGAGGGTGTGAGTAGTCCAATTTATGCTTTTGTTTGGTTTTTTTGGAGGGAGGAGGGTAATTTATTATTTTAATGAAGAGTGTGGGGATGAACCAGGATCTCATGCATGCTAAGCAAATGCTCTACCACTGAGCTACACCCACCCCCTCAATGTATGATTTTTTAAAGGCTCCCTCTGGACTCTGTGTGGATGGAGAGTGTAGAAAAGCAAAGATGGGGAGAGGAGGCTATTTGGTGTCAGGAGGGGCTCTGAAGGTTTCTCCTAGGAGGGCAGGGAGCACGGAATAGGTGGTTTGAACTGAAGACAGAGTAGCCAGAATTTCTAACAAGCTGGACTTGCTGGTGTGTGCTGTGTGTGTAAGAGGAAAAGAGAGAGAAGAACATGGTCCAACATATGTACCTGGATAATGGGAGGGATGTCCTCTCCATCCCAAGTGGATGGGACAAGGTGGGGATGAGCAGGTGGAAAGGGGCTGGAATCAGCTCAGTTCTTCAATGTCATGGTTAAGAGGTTATTAGATATTGTCACAGAAATGCCTAATAGGTAGAGGAGTCTGGGGTTTTTTTTCTTTTTTTTAACATAAAATATATAATTAAATGTTTAATTGATATGTAAATGAATTTGGACTTCATTTCATGCCAAGTTATATGTTATAATAGCCAAATGGAAAATATAGAAGAAAAGGGGAGAAATGAGGGCTTCACATAAAACTGACTGTCCATAGTGTAGGTAAAATTTCAATAAAAACCCGTCTTCAGGGCAAAAAACCTATCTCGGTGGTTACATAAAAATAAATGCAAAAAGGACTATTTGAAGTATCATTATTTCATGTTATGTAATAGCCCCAAACAAACACCACTGTTTATCTATGAGGGCTTGTAGAAATATAGTGCTTTATTCACATAAATACAAAATGCAGAAAGTTCTTAGGTAGAATAAGCATCTTAGTGGAATAATAGATACCTGAGCATTTACATGATATGTATGGACTGATTCAAAATTTGGAAAAGGTATTACAAGTAGAACATATGTATGTATGTGAAAGCAAGATGAATGAAAGAAAAGAACATGAGTATCAGGGAGAGAGTTCCAAATGGAAAGGGCAAATCAGGGAGTTTGGACAAATCGTTAATTTGATCGCAGTCAATTTCCAAGTCTGGTTGCTTCCACCAAAGGTTATAGCAGAGAGATAGAGAGACCCAGGACCCAATCGGGCACATTCACAGTAATGTTCGGAAAAAAGAGCAGACGGTTGACAAAAGACCCAGCCAGTGGACAGAAAGCAGCGATGGTTGGGGCCAAGTAAAGCAAAGGCAGGAACAAGGGGGAGGAGGGATGGGAGAGTTGGGTCAAATGCTGCCAAAAGGACCACGATTGATGAAGACTAAAAACTGACCTCTATATTAGCAATGTGGGGTCACTGATGGCCTTGGACACAGCAGTTTCCAACAGCGAGGGACGGGGAGGAAAAGCCAGATGTCTGTAAAGGGGATGGCTCAAGAGAATACGCAGACGTGAGTTTAAACTACTCCTTAAAGATTTGCTGCAAAGACATGGGGTGGCAATTGGTGGGGGTGATAGGGGCAAGGAGTGCTGTTGTTTCTTTTAAGAGGTGGACTTTTATATACTGATAGGAGCCAACTAGCAGAAGAACAAAATAAATGAGGGGTAGTGAGAGAGACGATGGTTGTGGGAGTGACAGCCCAGAGAAGATGGGAGGGATGGGACCCCACCCCCGTGACTTTGGAGGAACTGGTTTTGATGTCACCTGTAACCAAGAGGTGGGGGGGGCAGCGAGAGGTGAGGTCCACAGACATCAGTAAGCAAAAGGAGGGATGTGCTGGGAGTTGCTCGTAAAGTTCTTTATGTTGGCTTCAGTTTGCTGTTCAAAGTAGAAAAGTAACCTTATCACCTGAGGAAGAGGAGGAAGAGTTACTGGAATAATGAGCAGAGATACGAAAGAGCCTTCAGGGAGAATGGGACAGTGAAAAGAGCGGGGAAATGGAGGGAGTGTGCTCTCAGAAAGTTACATTTTATCTTTGAGGTCCCCCAAGTGTGTGAGTGTGATTGCCCTCCTGCTGCCTATGAAATAAAAATAAGTATGGTTCAGGGAAAATGCTATTTCATTCTAAGAGGCTCGCTGTTTCTCAGGGATGGTCATCTTAAACTGCAAACATTACAAAAATGTTCAAAAGATGAACTTGGTATCCAAAGACCCACATTTTCTATAAATTTGGTTGCTATTTTATTTCCCCTATCAATACCACGGAACCGGTAATGCCTAGGATGGTGGTACATCGCATGCTTAAAAAGAAATGAGTTCTGTATCCTTTCCTAAACTCCATGGCTTCCTTAACACCATTCCCCTTGGATTTAGGGATGTCCGCTATAAGAATTGAGAAACAGTTTGAGAAAATCCCAGCTCAGAATTACACAGCACAACCTCAGCTCAGAGATACAGCCGTTAACACCGTAAAAATTTTTAGAAGCAAAACTCGCGTAACTACTCTTAAGACTTTTGCAAACCTGTGCCTGCCAAGATGTTTCCAAATGGAAAGGGTACTCCAATCACTTGGCCCGGTACGGGAACCAGAAGCTGGCCAGCCTTTTCTGTAAAAGCCAGAGAGTAAATATTTTCAGTTTTGCAGCTCATGTGTTGAACCATGCAGGTCTGCAATAAGAAAGCTAAGAGCACTGGGAGACAGGAAAAACAATGGCATGCACACACCCTCCCTTCCACCAGGGCAGCTTCTCTGTGGTGGGGGAGCTTTGCCACAATAAGTTGGTTCTTTGTTTCCACCCTTACTGCTCAAGCTCAGAACTTCAAGTGAGCTTGGTCCTTCAGCATCCATGCAGAGAGAAGGGATGGAGTGGGGGTGGGGACCCACCTGACAGAGAAGGGAGATTGCTTGTCACCATGACATGAGACAATCAACCTTCTGGGGTGAAAGGGAAACAAAGACAAGGGAGGGGCACAGCAGTGGACCCTGGGTCACCTGCCAGGCTTTGCTTCCCTCCACGGCCACCTGGGGGGCCTGGGGGTGTGTTGGGCCTCAGCTACAGTGATTAGGCTGAGGGGACTCAGGATAAAGGACCCTCCACTCCTCACCGGGTTCCAAATGCAGCCTTTACTTTAACCTTTGAGTTCTGGAACTCGCTGGAAGAAGAATACAGATCAGGCCAGAGCCAGAGCCCAAGCCAAACAACGTCAGCGGTCACGTTAGGTTTGTAACCCCATGCTCAGTGGTCTGGGTCTCCTTGGAAAATCAGCAGAAATCCCTGTTCTGCCTCATTCCTGGGAGAAACCCCAGATCCTGCTCTGTCTGTTCTATTGAGGGTATTGTCCGGAAGGATGGAGAGTCCTTGAACTTGGCCTTCCAAAACGTACATAAGCAGCCCTGTTCAATGAAACA